>NC_137984.1:16986920-17136920 GCF_963924665.1 Micromys minutus
GCATTTAGTACAATGATGATGCTTAAGATATAAAATGCCCTAGAGGTGTTTTAATTGACACATATAGTTATAAATGAGGGCAACTGGCCTAGAAACTATTACTTTCAATGACCCTAGCTGTGTTACTGAGTTGTGTAAGACAACCACAGGAAATATTTAATGAGACTCTGATGCAGTTTATGCATCTACGTTTGGGAATGATCGTTGGGAAGATGACGGCTGGAAGAGGCCTGGGATACTAGGGAACTTTTGACAGGGGAAATCAGAAGTGTGCAGTCCAGTGAAGAATTAAACTGCTGGGAGTAATAATATGGGCTGATGCACTCAATATAGCAGTAATGCCCTCTGCAAGGATAGGAAATAATTCAGTTCCCCCAGGCTGCGTGGAAGCTAAATACAGTATGACAAGAAATAGCAGCAGTACTCATTATGTCTGATTGCTAATTACCCCTTTGAATGATTCAGTTATGCCTGCTACTAGATAATTAGTTTGGTAATTTATGGCTATGGCACAAACTAGTATTTTAATTTTCACAGCACAATTTTCACAATACCTACAGTTCAGATAATATCTTCCCGTTTTATTCCATTTTAAATTGCTTTTCTGGATGCCTATAAAAAGAGCAAATATCCTTGCATTTTCCACATGTATTTCATGCAGAAGTTAGGCACTTTGGGGGATTTATTTAACTTCAAAATGAAGAAAAACAGCGTCTTATTAACTCTTATTCATTCGGGTTAATTTTGCCTATTTGGTAGATAGAGTAGGATTCTTTCAAATGATTCTGTTCAAAAGCTTCAAGATTTAACATCCTAACAAAAGGTATTGACTATTGTTAATACTTTCCATTTCATGTAGTTCTGACTCATTCCTGGGACATGGTTTATGCCAAGTTATCTTTCTGCACTGTCTGGGACTATTCCTCTTAGGGCGGCTGCCCTGAGCCCAGCTTGACCAGGACAGGTGCACACTGGGAACTGTGAGACCGAGAACCAGGGCTGTTGCTTCCGGTTCCTTTTGGGGTCGATAAGGTTAGCACTGTAGAGAGTGATAAGATCTCACAGTAGAGAGAGCTGAACTACTAACTACGGACTTTCCATGGCCTTCTTCAGTAGGTTTAGTTTTCCAGTTTCCTCGATAACTACTTATACTACTAATCAAAAACAGAATATCATATCCAATTAGTTTTTATCACTTTTAAGTGTTTGTTTTTAGTACACCATTCCTGTAAGTCTTTAGAATGTTTCTTGTAGTTAGATAGTCATCAAAAAGAAATAGAATAGAGAGAAGAGGCGAGACGTAAGCAAATGCCATCTTAGAAGAATGACTCTCAGTTGAGAGAATGTCTCCGTAAGACCAGGCCATAGGTAAGCCTAGAAGGCATATTCTTAATTAGTGATGCTGTGGGAGGACCGAGCACATTGGGAGTGGTGCCATCCTTGGCTTGGGTGTCCTTAGTTCTGTAAAAGCAAATTGACAAAGCCATAGGTACACGCCAGTAAACAACACTTCTCCATAGCCTCTAGCCTGCTATGCATCCAGATACTAGCCTGATTTCCTTCAAAGAATTATGGTCCAGAATATGGATAATAAATAATAATAACTATCACTTCTCCAAGTGAAAATCAGAAAAATAATAGATTTTAATGACTAAAATATACTTTCAGATCTACAGTCCCCCTCAAAAATCCACAAATTTGGTAAATTTATATGACAAACATCAACTTAGTCATATATTTCTTTTTGTTTCTATACATTGTACATATGTATTTTCTAAATAAATGGGTGGTATTATGAGTTAGGCCTTGACTTAAAATAATCCCTTTATGTAGATTTTGCCTCTTCAGGTTTGAACTCTGAAAACTGTAGAGAAAGTTACATTGCTAAGTTCGATGACCAAGTAATTTTGCTGTGAAAAGTCACATCACCATGCTTAATGAATAGCAAAGATAAAGTGCTTGGCAGTTGATGCACGTGCTTGGATTGAGGACAAGGTAGGGTTAGCTTGTCAGTGCTTCTCCATCCTCTTTGCTTTCTTTGGGCTTCTTCTTGGATTTGCTATGTTGTTCTCAGCCAGTGTTTTTCAGTGTTCTAAAGGGCAGTCCTAACTGCTATTTCAGTGAGCATCAGTCTGGTGTTTATTACACACTGGATCTGTGCCCTTTATTGTCAGATGTCTTTCTTGTAATACGTGTTCCTTGACCCATTTAAGAAATGGTTGCCTACAGTTCATGCACAGTGACTCTTCTCTTCCTGTATGTACTTCTTTTTCTTAAAACCTACCAAGAAGGCAGTCTGTCTAACCATCAAAACATCATATTGACCTTTACAGCTCTCTTCAGGGGACCAGCAAATATGTTGTTAATGTTTTCTCCCCCCTAGTTGCTAACTGGAACTCCAACTCCATTTGGTACAGCCTGGGATCAAGACAACTGTCTTCCAATGTGTAGCTCACTTTCTGCTACTTGCTTTTAATACTGTTTGTATTCCAAAATAAAACATGCCTGATATAGAATGCACCAGAGTCATTTAGACAATTTACATGTGGTTATAATTCTGCTGTTACTAGGAAAATCTCTATATACTATCTTTTGATTATCATTAGAAAAATATTTGGTCTTCTTGAAACTAGCAAAAGCACAACACTGATCTTCAAAATAGACAGAGTAGTATACAGATAAATCATTAGTTGGAAGGAAATTTAGAAGGATGATACTATATATTTCATATTTCCATTTTAATTCTCATACAACTGAAAAGTTTTCAAGTGATGAAGAGGCTCAGTTATATCTCTTAGGATGATACTGTTCACACAGAATTGTTGAATTTCTATGAAGTTTTTCATGTATTTTTCTCCAAATTACTCTGGAGCTTTTGTTTTCCTAAAATTGAAATATACACAAGATTATCATTGAATAAAAGTATCTACAAAATATGAAATTATTTTCTTCAAAGTTTGATATTTAATATATTTGGGAAATTTTAAAGTAATATTTAGGTCAATTCCTGATTTCAGAATCACAACCTACAGGGGTGGTATATTTTTCTTATTTGAAAAATTATAATATTTCTTATTATAGTTAAAATAAATGCAGTGACATATGTGCTGCTATGTTAGTTAAGATCATCAGTATGGTGCACAAGGACTGGGTGTGAAGGAGACAGATATGGGTTCACATTCTATCATCACACGATTTACTTCTTTTCTAGTTCATATTTGTGAGCTACACATCACATGTGTATTTTCTTGGCAAATCTCATTAAAAGATCCAACTATAGCTCATCCTTACAAAATTTAAACCAATACAAAAGGAATGTAAACACACATAATTCCTAAACAAGTCAAAAGCAGACACTATGATCAAGCAAATATCTTTAACATGCTGAGACATCCCATAAAAATGAGCATGCTATGTAGTCTGAACTTCTGTTGTGGCTAGACACTCATATTTATATTCAGTGGGTGCAGTTTGATGGCATGAACACTGCCTACCAGCCCTCTGGCTGGTTTTATTATCTGTGTATATCACCCCCTTTTAGCACAGCTTTTAACCCTCAGCTTTTTTTTTTGAGAAATTGTTAGATATAAGCACTTAAGCAGCCTAAGATGTAGGGCTTTGTATTCTTGAAGCGTCTGTTGGGAATAATAGTAGATATGCAGAATTCACTGGAGCCCCAAATAAAATTGAAATTTAAACTGCCTCTTTGAAAACTCTGGGATAATTGCTGTTATTTTCTTGTTTATTCACTTTTTTTCAAAACTCAGATAGAGGCCAACTCAAATCTCAGTCATACAGACATAAAATTCGCGTGTGAGATCATTCTTAGAGTTGTAACTAGTCAATGATTTTTATTTGCTTTACACAGTCCAACCTCAGAGGTGCCATAGCTCAATGCTCTAGCAGCCTGGGTATTTATTAACAATGACGTGTATATGCTACAGCACCAAGGATTAACCAAGTGCATTCCAGCAAAAAGGACTGAGAGCATTTTCCAAGTCGTGCAGAGGATATTTCAAGGAACCAAATTTTGGCCACTGTCATAATTTAAAGGTCGGATTTGAGCAGTAATGTCCAGTGATGATCTTCCAGAGATAGATACAGATTAGAATTCTGTAATGTCAATATTTGTTTAAGAAGATAGGGAAATCATTAAATACTAGCATAAGTGAGTGAACGCCCTAGATAACTGCACTTTTATATAAACTACTGGGAAAAACTTCTTGGTCTTTATGGATTATATCAAACATTTTCTGGTTTGAGGATCAGCAGTAAGAAGGGACAAAGAAAGTAGAATTCTTTCCTTTGCTTTACAAAGGGATTTGTCTTTTAAAACTTGTTTGATTTATAATAAAAGTAGAATTGTTCTTCTACATAGGAGATGACATGGCCATACCAGAGGGTTGAATCTTTATATGTCTCTGGTGATGAACATGCCTTTCTCATGTAGTAAAGAGAAGCAATCCATACAGCAAGTGTTTTATGAAGGCCTGTTTTAACATTACTAGGTATTTTCTTCATTCTTCAGCAACTGGTTCACAACCTCTGTAGAAACTGGCTAGGTTATCCCGAAGTGAAGCACAGTTCCCAACATTACCAGGAATGTGGAGGTTCTCAGGAATCCTTATGCATGAAGAGAATGATTGTGTATAGCAAACCTCTGCATATGCTAGAACTTTGCCACAAAGAATAACTGTCGTAGTTTCTAGAAGACTATGTACATAAAGGGTTTGGCATCTGAGTTGTCTATGGTGTAAACTGAACTAAGCATACATAGTATAAGGTGCAGTGTCATGCAAAAAAGGCAAAACCACGAGCCCCTCCCTCACAGAATTCAAGGGACTTGTTTGAAGGACTGTTGTGAAGTAGTGGTTTGCTGTACAAGTAAATCTCTGGAAGAATCCTGTGGCATCCCTTGATTTTCCAGGCAGTGTTACTTCCAAATGTTTCTTCATGTTAACTCTTTCTCAGTGAAATGATATACCCAGACGTACTTCGGGTCTAGTATATAAGAAAGTTAATACATCAAATGGGGAATATGAAACTGGAATTTGGTATTATTATTTCGCAAGAAATATAAGTTTATTATGAGAACGTCCTTTCAGTTAGAACAAAAATCAAAAGGACACTGGTTCAAATAGAACAGATCTCTAATTGAGTTATTTTCCAAAGTGCTACGTTTTTCTAAAGAAGGTACTCCAAGTTATTTATATTATAGAATTACATATATATATATATATATATATATATATATATATATATATATATATATATATTATTTTATTGGATGCTGATGAATTTTACTCATATCCAAGAACCATGTCATTGTGTGGTTAAAAGGAAAATTATATGGGCTATTCCTGATAGAAGATAAGCAAAGATAAATTTTCCTATGTCCTTATCTTTATCTTAAAAATGGAGTTCTTTAATACTAAGCATGTGTTTTGGTTTTTCAGTCTGTGTTCATCTATCAGTGCCAGGTTAATAGGGAACTGAACTGATGCTAGAGCCAATTTCCATATCATTTTTATCGGCTCTACTAGGACTCATATCAACATGAACATTTAATTTCCCCAAACTGACTTACGACATTGTTTACCTAAGGTCCATTCATCTACTCTGATTTCTTATTTTCCCAGGCTAATATTCTGTTTTTGTCCGTTTTACATGCTGGTTCTGCTGCGGGAACGACTAACTCATCCTCTGTGTTCTCTGATAGGGAGGAGCTAAAACTCATTCTTCAGAACTCAGGTCAAACATAGTTTCATTTTTTTTGTATTGGCATTTTATAGGACTCTTTGTTCTTAGCACACTATTAAACACACACACACACACACACACACACACACACACACACACACACACGGAGACAGAGACCAGTGAAGCAAAAAGAAATATTTAGCTCTCTGAAACAGGCAAGTTTCAATCATACATCTGAATAAAGCTCTGAATTAATGAAATAATTAAATACAGTATCCAATCAGGTAGGCAGTGTGTGCTGCTGATATGAATACTTTAGAGTCTGAGACTAGAGAGAGAAAGAGAATATTTGAAAAATTTTGTATTGGTGTCTCCATTTTCCCAAAGGAAAGGCAAGATTACATTGTGTCCTGGTCTTCACACAGTATCAACCCTGGGTCTAGACATCTGCCCAGAGTATACACTTTTCAATCGTAAGTTCCATCCTGTGACCTGTTTGTAGATCATTAATTATGAAAACAGTAAATTAATTTGCCTCAAATAGAACACGGAGTGACTGAATTTTCCTAGTCATGTATTCTGTATATACCAATAACTATGTTTATTTATTTAGAAAATAACAACTTTCCACTATTTCCCAGCAACTAGAACTCTATAAATGGTTTTATAATGAATAGTAAATATTCTGATATTATGACAACTGAATATATTTCTAGTCCCCATTTGTTTTCTATTAGCTCACTTTAAATTATTACACTTCACCATGTGGGTTGATAATCCCAGCGAAAGCATTACTATGAGTTTTGTGAAGTACTGTGGTTGCCCTGAATGGACATTCAATGCTGGGTATTCCTTGAGCATCAAAACATTTGTTTCTAAGACTGTAAAACTTCTTGAAAATTAAAGGACTGATATAAAATTGAAAACCATTGTTTGATTTTTATCATGACAGTGCAAATGCTTATGTCAAAAAAAAAAAATTCTAGAAAGAAGGCTAAGTAAGCCAGGGGAAGCAAGCCAGGAAGTAATATCCCTCCATGGCCACTGTATCAGCTTCTGCAGGAAGACCAGCTTGGGTCCCAGTCCTGACTTCCTTTGTTGAAGAACAGCAGTGTGAACAGTGTAAGCCGAATAAACCCTCCCACCCTAAATCTAATTCTATGAACCAAAGAGATAAATTTAATACAAAAAAAAAAAAAAAAAAAAAACAAAAACAAAAAAAAAAAAAAAACGAATTCTTTTTTTTCTTAGAGGTCAGGCACAGCAATGACATATATGGAACTGTACATTTTGAGCCAACCGTCATCCAGAAAAGAAGGGAGAATGTAGACTTTAAAAGAGAATACATGAATAGGAGGTAGTTAGAGACAGATAAACACGAACAAAAATGTGGCATTTTTTATGCATTAATAACAGCAGCGCGAGCTTCCCCTCTACCCCTAACTGATGGAGCAATGAGAAGCAGTGAGGCAGAGACCAGGGAAGCAATGCCATGGGCTGATATCTCTCTCCACAGACACAGCTGTAACACAAATGGTCAAATTTCCAAATTCTTCCGGAGATAGAAGTGGTTTTTTTCTTGCTGTGCTATCCCAGTATTATCCTCTCCTGACTTTCATGGGACAGAAGGTCTCCCTCTCCAGTGCCCCAAGACAGTGGGGCCAATGTTCCAAGCGCACTCAGAGGTTTACTTTGTAGCCTTCCAGACAGGACGTCATGGACAGTCCCACATTTAGATGCATCCTTTATGAGAAGGTACACAAGAGTCGTACTGTATAATGTAATCGAGGACCTATAATGCCTGTTTCTTTGAAGCTGTTTGCATCCGTTTCCTCGTATTTTATTTCTCCCTTGTGTAAATTGCTCTCGTATTGCTTATGTCTAATGATTTCATCCTCAATTTCAACCCACATCCCTTTATTACCGCTGACTCAATTTTCTGAGCAAATACCATTATGACTCTTCAATAATTTACTAAATAGGTGGAATCTATATTAAGAGCAACCTTGTCCACGTCACTACTGTTTTTAAATTATTGAGGATAGCTTATTAATTTTGACCAAATACTTATATAGCAAAAAAAAAAAAAAAAAAAAAAAAAAAAAAAAAAAAAAAAAAAAAATGGGAGTAACCCCCAAAGCAAGAGGTAATAATTAAGCTTTGTTCAAATGTTTCTGTTGACAAGTATTTTGCCATGTCTCAGAAGTTACTTGATGACACTTAGCACTTATTGAACTTTTAGCTATTTGTAGAAGGAAGTGCAGTACATGAGGACATAAGAAGTGATTGTATAACTCATTGTAGATGACATGAATAAATATTATGAAAGAGAAAGTGAGACCATCTAGAAGAGATACTTAAATTCGAATGACAGCACTCTAGGAAAGCTATTGAGAAAATATTGCATGAGTTCTCTTTCACAGTGCTCAAAGTCTTTGCTGGATGGCCAGGAAGGGAGATGGTCAGCAAATTGATAATTAGCATTTCGGGGGCACCAATGGATACGAACAGACATACTGACTAGAGGCCCGGGCATTAAAGCCATGGTAAGGTATGAGGAGTAGCCTATCTCACAAACACAAATGGTCAGGGCAGGGTTTTCAACAAGAGCAGCAATTTCCATTTTACTGCTCTTTGCTGTAGACAATTGAGGTCCAGATGGTAAAGGTTCTGCTATGCGAAGTGGTGATTTATAGAGAAGACAATGAGTTGAGAGAATCCTTGCTCCAGTAGCTTCCACTTAATCTATAAAGTGCTAAGATAATGTCCTGTGGGTGAGGATGCAGGGGCTGTAATCGAGTGCTTATAAAAAGTGATAAAGGCTTAAAATGACATCAGTGGGGAAACTGGACAAAGAGCCAATGTCTAGTCACTGATTGCTGGCTGTACTGAGTTTCCTATTGATGTGGTGGGGAAACGGCCTCACAAGGTTTCATTCTTTGAAGCTGATGGGGAAGCACAGAAAACTGTTATACCCTAAAGCATAGAAAGCATGTTTGCTGGGTAGATTGAAGCATGGGTTACTATGAGACAAAAAATGTGGTTGTTGGAAATGGCTGAAGTGATGAAGATTGTCCCTGCATAGAGGATGAAGAAAGGACGGGATGCAGGAAGACATTAGGAATCCAGATACCGGCAGTGTGGAATACACATAGGGAAGCAAAGGGTGCAGCCTGAAAGGACTGTGGGCCATGATGAGGAAGTACTTTTGGTTTTGGAGATATTATCAAGTTCAAGGAGAGGCCAAGAGTGTCACCTGAAATAAATTGGAGACACTTGGTAAAATTTCTAAGCACATTCAATAACTTCCAAGAACTCCCATTTTTATTTTCTAGAATTTAATTTTCCTAGCTATAACTGCGTGTAATAGAAGTCTAATAAAATGGTACTGTCTTGAAAATTATTATTTTTTTAGTAAAAAAAAAAAACTCTGAATGTACAAGTGAATAAGAATTATTTTGGACAAATTTACCATAGATTTCATTGCTAAAAGGGGCTTAAAAATCCACAGCTTAACATCTTCTTCTCAGATAACCCTAGAAAAACTATTCCTTTAAATGTGGAAATCATGATTTGAGTTATGATATTTTGTAGTAACATTCATTTTAAGCAAAGAACAACCACAGATGCACCCACTACAAATTTCTGTCTATATCATGAAATTCTTCACTGTACAAAATTAAAAGAACATTATAAGAAAAAATAGAGCAGTGTTGTAATGAACAATCAGGGTATTCACATAATTCATAGCGAGAATAAATATAAACCTTTACAATTGGAGTGCCATTGGAAATAAATAAATAATTTTGATAAAGTGTTCAGGGAGACTCTTCTGGCCTTACATTTAGTGTATATAGAATCTTGAAGCTCAGGCTTAAGTTGGACCTTTTCCTAAACATATGCTCTCATATCTTCTGGAATATAACTATTTTTAACTAGTTTATAAATTTATTAAATATATAATCATGTGAAAGATTACAACTAGAATTTCATTTCACCTTTAATTTATATGATTAAAGTTTCTCAGCTTAAATTATTTGTAAACATGTTTGTAAGAAGATATGTAAAATATCATTAATATTTAAAAGAAGCTACCCTTTTCATCTTTGGCATGCTTTTTTGTGTCTATTATTTAATAAAATAATCTTTCAAACTGATAAAAAATATAGGAACATCTTTCCACTGAGTGCAGAAGGATTCTTTAAAATGTTCTCACCATTTCATTGTTGAATGGTACATTTCTATCATGCTTAAACAACTTGTACAGATATCTTACCAAAGCATGATTAACATCTTGATCAATACCCTCTTTAAATACTTCTGTCTTCTCTTTAATTAAAGAAACAAAGCAGAAACATGTTCCTAATAAGTATTGGGACACTGAACAGAGACATATGCACTCTTTCTTAACATCTATGCATCCACTTGTCTTTCTGCATTTTTGCCAATTTTCTCAGTGTATTTTCACTTCTCTGAGAATGTTTATGAGTGCACTACATTTGGAACATTTGCACCCAGATTCTCTGCTCAACATTTCCACTTGAACTCATGACCTCTTCTGTTATAACTCTTCTTAATTTATGTGCATAAGTGTACGTGTGTGGATATTTGTTAATATTTGTAACCTCTTGAGTTCAATTGGTGTTACTCATATGTACATGTATTGAGGTTGGACTTGTTCCTCAGAGATTTCCTTCCTTCGAACAACACTGACTCCTTATAGTTCTTCAGGAAGGGGTGGAACGTTGTATAACTTTCATACAATGTATTTTCATATTAACTGAAGTGTCCATTGCAGGTCTTGTGTAGCCATACTGTTAAACATTCACGTCTGCAGCATCTCCATCATGTTGGTAAGACATTATCTCACATCTGTCATCTTTGTTGTCAAGTTTTACACTCTTTGGCCATTTCTTGTTGAGGTTTTCAGAACTATGGGTGAAGGACTTGTGTTATAGATAGAGAGCTCACAGGCAATTTATTTTATACATTTTAACCAGGTGATAGATCTCTGTAGTAGCCTCAGTCTTCTGAATAATGATGCTTCTTTGCAGAGGGGTGAGGATAGCTCTTCTCTACAGACAAATGATTAGCATTTAGAAGAAATTCATGAATATCTGAGTTATTGGTGAGAGAAATACAAGAGATTCCAAAATAATATAGTTTGCTTCCATTACACTTGGATGCATGCCAGACTATAATTTCAAGATTGCATTGTTGTTGAGACATTACACGTGTGTCTTGGGGCTTGGATATGTCAAGTTTGAACTGACCTGGAATTACTGCACAGGAAAGATATCCCTTTGTGGTAAAATAATGTCACTTATATCTTGCTGGGAGAAAAAAATGATTAATAGCAATCTCATTGAACCACTCAGAGTGAATGTATAATGTCTGATACTATATATCTAGGCAAGAACCCATGGCTGGAAACTGTTGGAGATCCTAAAGGAGAACTTGCTAATATCATATTGCTAAATTAGTCTAGTTTTCTACCACATTACAAATAAATTTGTCTGAGATAACAAGACTTACAGGATGGCTATGTTGGTCACAAATTATAGGATCATGTGACCTTCCACTGAAGAGTTTTTGTATTGAGACCCATAGGTATGTGCTATCAAGCGAAGCCTTCTACTATTTTCTGTTAAATTTTGTGTTGTGATAGCATTTGTTTATGTATTTAGAACAAGTCTCATTTCATTGTCCACGTTCATCTTAAATTTCTTGTCTGAAGAAATATTTTAAGATTTAGAGTAGCTGGGACTACTGAAGTAAACTTCCATGGCTGACCCTAGCTAAACTATGAGACAAAACTAAGTAAAATAGTATTTAATATGTAAATATAAAAACTAAAAAATGCCAGACTGGATGATACAATCATCTTTATTTTTATTGGATTAACTTTTATTGAATATATTATTATTCAATATTTTATTGTTGAATTTATTATTATTATTATTATTATTATTATTATTATTATTATTATTATATCTTTTTAAAAGTCCAACCATTATCCTCATACTGATAACCCTCTGACTGTTCCTCATCCCATTCCTTCCTCCCCATTTCCAAGAGGATGTCCACAACCCCCCTATCCTTAACCTACTAGACCTCCCCACTACCTGGGGCCTCAGAAATCTCCAGGGTTAGATGCATTTTCTCTCACCAAGATGAGATTAGGCAGTCCTCTGCTATATGTGTGTTGGAGTCTCAAATCAGCTAGTGTATGCTGGCTGGTTGGTAGCTCAATATCTGAGAGATCTCACGAGTCCAGAGTGGTTTAGACTGCTGGTCTTCCTATGGGGCCTCCCTCCTCAGGTTCTTTCAGGTTTTCCCTAAGTCAACCACAGGGTTCTCCAGCTTTTGTCTATTGGTTGTGTTTAAATATCTGCATCTGACTTTTTTAGCTCCTTGTTGAGCCTCTCAGAGGGCAGCCATGTTAGGCTGCTTTCAGGCATGTCCTTTTGCATCTGAGTTGTATCAGTCAGGAAGTTATTTTCTAGTTCAATCTATTTGTCTGCAAAAATCATGGGGTTCTCCTTCTTAATAGCTGAGTGTATTCCATTGTGTAAATGAATCACATTCTCTGTATCCATTCTTCTATTGTGGGACATCTGGGTTGTTTTCAACATCTGACTATCACAAATAAGGCTGCTATGAACAAAGTGGAATATGTGCTCCTTGTTGTGGTGCATCTTTTGGGTATATGCCCAAGAGTGGTATTGCTGTATCTTCAGGTAGATCTATTTCCAATTTCTTGAGGAACCTCTAGATTGATTTCCAGAATAATTATACCAGTTTGCAATCCCACCAGCAATGGAGGAGTGTTCCTCTTTCTCCACATCCTTGCCAGCATGTGCTGTCACCTGAGTTTTTTATCTTAGTCATTCTGTTGGTATGAGGTTTGGAATCTCAGCAACGTTTTGGTTTGCATTTTCCTGATTACTAAGGGCATTGAACATTTCTGTAAGTGGTTCTTGGCCATTGAAGATATTTTTTCTCTTGTGAAATCTCTGTTTAGTTCTATACCCCATTTTTTGATTTTTTTTGAAGATTAGCTTCTTCAGTTCAGTTTGTTAATTTATCCCATTGACTATGTCCTTTGTCTTACAGAAGCTTTTCAGCTTCATGAGGTCCCATTTATCAAGTTCATACTTGTGTGCACTTGTATGCGGAACAATCCAATTTCAGAAAATACTCACCTCTCATTCTCTCATACCCCTGTTATATCCCTGTTCCTACAATTCTACAATCTTCTGCCAAACATTACAATGTGATATAATCTGAATTAGAATTGTTGGATATTGTATTTAAAAACTCATGAACTGCTGTCATAATGTTAATCCTTATGTCTTCCAGCTTACCAATTCTAATCTATTGGTACAATGCACCTGTTACAATAGATGAGTCAGTACTGATATAGAAACAAAGCCCATTGTTTCTATTATGGTTGGTCCTTTTTGCTGTTCACTGTTCAGCTGTGACAAGTTCATAATGACTTCTACACACTCTCCCAGTATGACACAGCATAGCACCCAACCAGCACCCTTACTTCCTCTGCTGTGAGCAAGGACAGAAAGGGAGAATTCCTCACTCTGCCACCATGGAGTGTTCCTCCATTGAATAAATTCACAGTGATATGTCACTGTTGTTGCTAATGACATAATGATAATCAGCTTTTCATATGATTGTTTATCATCTGGGGATCTTCCTTAATTGGGTTGTTCAGATCATTTATGTACTCCCTTGGCAGACATAGCTTCTTATTACTGCATTTTGAGGCTTCTCTTCATAGTTTAGAAACCAGTCATTTCTCAGATATGTCATTTTCAGATGTTTTGCTAATTAATGAATCTCGCCATTTCAATACCCTATTGTTGAAGATATTTTATTATTTTCTTATTATTATTTTAAAATCTTGCATGCAGTTTACTTGTTCCCATTTATTCAATATGAATTGAGCATTCATTCCATGACCTGCATTTATTTGTACTTTATATTATACTGTCTCTAGAATAATGACAGCAAATAATTGCCCCATTTTTTTCATAATAAATTTGATGGAAACAAGTGTGAAATTGTATGTGACAGTAAATTTAGGTAAGGTTTTATTGGTAATAATTAACATACAGTGCATCTTTTAATGCACAGTCCTACGATTGTTGACATAGGCACAGTCACCCTTCAGTTCAGGTAGAGAACATTTTCATTTACCTCTTTGTATAACCCTGGCAAGCAGTGGTATGCTTTCTAGTAGTGTTCTTCTGGTGTTTTTCTTTTTCCAGAATGTCTTATCAGTGTAATCATGTGGGTATGGCTTCTTTCACTTTACATGATTCTATGAGTTTTTTTCTATGTGTAGGTCAATACAGACTTTTCCAGATTAGATGAGCTTATATGCCCAAACTTACTCTACTTTAAAAATATGTAATATCTATAATTTTTACTGAATATCATAGCTTAGCCATAATGTTCTGTGGAGCATTAATGAGTTACAGATATAATTATATAGATGCTTGCGAGGAGAGGCCCATAACTGAGGTTCAATAAATATTTTGTCAACTAAGAAAAGGATCAAAATTCAGAAATCTAAATGTCGTCACATAATAAAAAATTTAAATTGCCAGACTTTAAGTAAAAAAAAAAAAAAAAAAGAAATTGATTTGAGCACCACCTGTAGTCTTGTGCTTTTAATTTAACGTATAAAACATTTTAATTTTACTAAAATAGATTTAAAATATTTGAGAAAAATGAAAACAAATTTACTTGAAAATTGAGTTATCAAATGCCTGTAATATTTAAAAATATATAACTCTTTGGGTATCATATAACAAATAACATTTAGTTTTGTTTCTAAAAATGTTTACTGTCAAATATATTTACACATTTTTTTCTCAGACAGATACTGAACTTTCTGATGCATAGTTACAAAAATGCTAACTTTTTAATGCTTGTACTCACATAGTTTGCAATGAAATTAAAAACAGGAGCTGGTTCTCTGGAAAAATGTAGATTGAAAGCCCAAGATGTGATTGATTATGTAATATTTTTTTCTTCTGTTGACGGAAAGACTTTTAGAGCTGAACAAGAAAGGTATAAAATTAAAGAAATTGCACACTTCAAATTTCAGATGCAACTTGAAATCCTGCTGGGAACGTAATGTTTTGCTGATACTGTAGGCTACGGGTATACTGGGACGCTGGATTGGTGTTTATTTCCCTATGACTTCTAAGCCGTTCTTTGGAATAGCCCCAAACTTTACCAGCAGTGTGCTAACAAGATCAGCTGGTGTTCTTGAGCCTGTGCCATTAAGTTGGAAAGCTATAATGTGCTCTTTCCTGATTTTGTGCATTAGTTTACTTGCCATTGTGTATAATTGCATGTTAGAGGTATGAATGTACACGGAAGTGCAGCCCTGCTTGACTTGTTATCATTTAAAGCTTGGTTGTTCCTCACAATTTACACAGAAGCTTCCTTCCAGTAAACACACAGGTCTCAGCACTGGTTTAGAGGTCACCACATCAGAACCTGTTGGAGTGTCCAAAGGAAAGTCTACTTGTCCTGGATTCATCACTTCCTAGTTTCACCAGCTTTGAGCTCTTCTTGTGCACTTTGAAGTCCTTTGGATTCACTAGGATCCATTTCAAAACAAGTACTAAACTGTACTTTCTCCAACCAAGTGGAAAATTTCTATCTTATTTATAGTACAGAATCAAATCTCATAAGGTGAAGTTCAAACCATAAGAACTTGTTTGTGTGTATAGACTCATTGTGATGTCATGGACTAAAGCAAAGATTTTGTGCATGTCCAGCATGTACTCTACCATCAGAACTATACCTCTAGCTCTGGGATTAACACTCAGATTTGTTGCTCTTATGAAATATAATGTGGCTAGTAAAGTACTTGGTTGTGCCCGTGAGAAATCACACCATACCACAGAGCTGGTGTATGGGAGGTTTATTTGAAGAACAGGAGGGGAGTGAGGACCTATAGAAGGGGTAGAGGCAGCCAAACAGACAGGAGTCGAGCCATGGGGGCAGAGGGGAAAAGAAAGAACAGGTACATGGCAAGGAATAAGTGAGAACAGAGAGGGGGGAGGAAGGGGGAGTAGGAGGAAGAGGAAGAGGCAGGAGAGGGAGGAGGAGGAAGAGAAGGGAAGGGGGAAGAGAGAGCAGACAGGAGGTTGAAGGGCAGGGGAGGGAAAGAATTGGTATAACATGCAGTCTTCTTATATGCCACCCTGTGCCACACCTACAAGTAGGGTCAAGTGATCACATAAACTGTTGCTAGGTCCCTGGGAGAAGTCTGGCAGAATCACTGTAAGTCAACAGTTAAAAATGTAGATTTTTGTTTTTGTTTTTGTTTTTTTAAGAAGTTTGTATTTATTATTTTTCAAGTGAATGAGAAAACCTCAGCCCCACTTTACCATTAAGTAGAGTCTACAGAATGTGAAATAGTCAAGACTGTATAAAACAATCACAACAATAAAATCTATCATCTTCTAATCCAAGTATCGCAACTCCTTTCCTGAACGAATTTTTTCAAGTTTGTTTTCATATAAGTGTATTTTTTGGTACATTACTCTCTCTCAATTCCTTCCAGAATTTTTCCAGCTCCTTCTCTTTCCACATTCATGTTTTCTCTCTTTTTAAACAAACAATGAGACAAAGATACTAAATCAAAGCCTACAAACAAACAACAACAACACAAACAAATGAAATACAAAACCATGGGGTCTCTTTTGTGTGTACCCCGGGGTGTGGATTATATGCCAGATTGTTCATTGTAGAAGGCTGATTGTTCCTTCCCAGAAGATATCAATTGCAAATAGCTTCTTAGTTAGGTGTGGGGTTTGTGCCCACTTCCCTTCTCACTGCTAGGATTTTATTGCACTAAGCTTTTTCCCATTGTTTATGGCTATACCTATATGCACAAATAGAACAGGGAAACTTGAATCTATAAGGATACAATAAGTTAATATTAGAAAAGGTCTTTAGATACTTATTAAGTACATAAAACACATTTTACTCTTTTTTATTATTTTATATAAAAAGTAGACTTTTTGATAAAGATAGTAATCTGAAGGACATGTGGTAGATACATACTGAAATCATATATACTCAGTATTTACGTCATAGAATTGCAAACTTCACACGAAAAACATGTTTCTCCATGCCTGCAACCTCACTCCCTTTGTTATGCCATTATTAGTTTGGAATATGTTCTATTTGAAGTACCAAGACCAAACTTCCTGTTTATAGACATTGAGAAGCAGGGAAATAAGTTAACCGGATTAAAAAAAGTTTTAGATATATTTATTCTTATTTTATATGTATGATTGTTTGGCTGCACATATGGCTCTATGTCTTCTGAGGGGTTTGTGCCCACGGTGGCCAAAGATAGTTTAGGATGCAGTAGAACTAGAGTTGCCTATAATTTTGAGTTAGCATGGGGCTGAGTATCAAATCTGGTGCTCTGAAAGAGAAACCAGTGCTCTTGAGGATGGAGTCCACTCTTCATTCCCTCTAAAATAAAACTTGGGTTCATGAAGAATTAGAAAACTAGAAATAGTTATTTAAATATGTACTCAGTAAATAAAATGTTAATTTATTTCTTTTATAAAGATTGTGGATTATGAAAAGCTGGTAGTCAGAAATTAAAAAACTGGTGGTTGAAAAGATTCCTGGTTGAAAATAAAACATTGAATACTAAACAGCTCTCAAAGATGTGCCTGTAGATTTTGTAAGACTTATAAAATGACTATTATTTTCCTGATCCTGGAGTAGATCAAGTCTGCACAAAGCTCCTGAGACTTTGAATTATGTTGGCGTATTCTAGAAGGAGTTCATAATCTATAAAATTGATAACTTCTTATTCAAAGAAAGTATAAATCAGAAGATCTTCTGTTTGACATTAAAGGTACTAAATGATTCACAGACTCTCACACCTTAGCTTCAGGGGCTAAGGGTAAAACTGATAGCACTCACTCATTCAGCAGGTTCGATTCTCCTCTAAAAGACATGGGCTAATATGGAATGAAGGGAATGTAGTCTTTTAACTCCTGCAAGACCCAAACAGAAGTGCTACAGAAAGGTATAAGTCCAGGGAATGTTCTCAGTAAAGACCTATCAAGAGAAACACTTGTTGATGAGAAGGGAACTTACATCTGAGTAGACATGTACCAAGAGACAAATAATAACCGAATCCATGTCATTGTGTTTCAAAGTCTGATTGGATATAGCAAATGAAAGCTAGCACACAATCATTGCTCCATCGTACTATTATGTTCCCACAAGCAAATTATCCAACTATCCACAAGTCTTCAATGATAAAAATAATGTGCCCATACATGTAGCAGTATCTGTCAGTTTCAACAATTCACAGCCAAGGTGGAGGCTGTTACCCTTTAACTAACTAGTTTTACAGCTTCTTTTCCCTGCTGCTTCTCCCCAAGTTTCCCAGAGATTTCGTCCTAACAGTGGCTTCGAGCTCAATGTATTGACTGAACTTCTTGACACAAAATCTCTCCTAATCACGCATCTCAATATTAACATCCTTACAGTCTATTCACATTCTAATATATGGTCACATCACTCTTAGTATCTTCACACTTGTATTGCAAAGTTTCTCATATAAAATATACTTGCCATATTTTAAGTGATATCCCTAGAGGGCCGGAAGAACACGGGGTACATTGGATTTCCAGAGCCCACATCACAGTTTACAGCTAAAATTCTAGTCTTAATAGCCTCAGTAGCACTTTAGTACACACCATATACAAACAAATGTGTAGGAAAAACACCCCCACACATAAAACAAAATAAAAATTTAAAAAGGCAAAAAGATCTCATGGAGTCATAGCAAGTACCCATATTATACATTCCAAGGAATGTAAATTATCTAGAGATAGGGTCCCTGCTCTGCACTGTCAGAGAAAACGAGCAAAGGAGAGTAACTTGATATGGCAGTTTTAATTTAGTGGTGGATATTTTCAAGTAGATAAAACGCCCAAGCTGAGTGAAATGATTAAGCTACATTTGTAGCTAACCAGATCCTGTAGCAGCTGATATTTATGTGGAAATGTTGCTGCTTTGTTTGGAATATTGGTGCCCTGGTGGTCACACTATTTGGGGAGGTTGCCATATGGAACTTGACTGGCCTCAGGATCATGCCCACGGGCTTTGGAGGGCATTAGTCAGGCAGTGTTTCACAGCCTATCTTCTTCTGAGGGGTAACCAGTCATCCCATTTCACTGATGCAGACCAAATGGCCCCACCTACCATGGCTCCCAGCAGTGCTGGACTAAAATCCTCTGGGGACTAAACTACCTTTTCTTTTTCATGTGTGTTCTGTGAGGAATTTTGTCAGAACTATGAAAGAAGGAAATGAAAGCAATGGTTTAGGAGATCCGGCAGCAACGTGGAGGGATTGCTTCTGTAGAAGAACCAGAACTGAAACCCTTTATCCCCATGCAAACATGGAGATGATACTGCCTCACTCCTTTGTGTCTCACTATTCATTTTTGTACGTGCACAACCAGCCTAATCTATACATTATGTTCTAAGTTAAAGTCCCCTTAACTTCATTGTTGCAGCTTTATGTGCCACTGTGACCAGCTCACCTCTTATGACACTCATGTCTTATCTTTGTTAACCAAATTGGTTTTGTTGGGTGAAGGTTTATATTGTAATAAGCCTTGTCTGCATATATCTAAATTAGATGCCGGTGATCTACAATTACTTTTATTATCAATGTCAATAATAAAAGGATCTAGCTGTTTTAAAACAATGACTATCAGAGAAAAGAAACAAATCAAATCTAACACATAAGGTGACTTTTAGCATTTTGCCCTGATTCTCAGAGCAAGACTAGCAACAGTTCTAGCAATATTTTTCATAAAGTGACTGGCACTGACGTTTCTACCTCCCTTGTAGAGCACATGAAGATATAATTCCTGATAAATCCATAGCTACAAGGTCATCAGACCAAACAAATAGAGCAGAAGAGCATCTGATAAGTAACCCCTCTAAGTTATCGGTAACTTTCTTGCCACATTTTAAGTGATATCCCTAGAGGGCCCGAAGAACACGGAGTGGATTGGATTCTCAGTGCCTACATCATGGTTTATGGCTAAATTTCACTTTAGTTTTAAGCAAACTATGATTTATGCTTTACTATCATCATGGGAAACTGCACATGTTTAATAAATGATTTGTACTAGATTCTTTGTATAATGTATTCTAGGGTCCTTGCCTGAATGATAAAAAATATTTTTATTTTTAAGGGTTACCTGCAAGATTTTCCAAGGAATGCAACCATCTTTGCTGAGGAGCCTGGTTTACTAAAGGCTCTTGGTTTTGTCATTAAAGACATCTATCCACATCCTGGATTGATAAAGGCAAGATGAACAACTGAAATGCTCTGTGGGAAAAAACACTTCATAGGAAAATGATGAGACTTTTGTAGATTGTGGGCAAATATGTTAAGATATGATGAAAGTGATGAAAAGTGTACTGATAGCCACCGTTCAAAATAGAGTTTGAGTATTTTTTGTATCTGGAAAGAAACAAAACAAAGCAAAGGAAAACAAAACAAGACCTTTTCTGTAGATCCTTGCATGAGGCATAAGGCCCTACGAAATAGAAGGTAAATTTAATATTTCCTGCACAATGATTCTGAAGTACAGCTCTAAGACATGCCCTAGACAGACAATAATTTTTCTTGTAAATAATCTCTGCATTGATAGATAGTATAATAAGGTGAGAAGTCAGTAAAGTAATTGTCCTCAAAGAATGTCTAAAATAAATAGGTAATTTCAAAGCTTTTAGTTGTTAACATGTTACTGTGGTGTTGAGTTCCATCTGTGAGTATAAATCTATGAATATATTCGCTGCTGAATATATGCATTGACACCATGAAGAGCAGAAATGCAGTTTATAATACTAACAGGGATGCTGGGATGTATTGATTAAAATAAGGCTTAAAACAGACCAGTGAGAACATGGAAAAAGGTCATTTTGTGTGCGGAGGGGGGGGGGGGAGACTGGTTAAATTATTTTCTTCCTCTTCACTGTCCAGTAATGGTTTGGATGATAAAGCACCACCCTGTCAATATGAGAGTCCAGCCTTAATCCAATTACATCACACAGACAAGGCCTTAGCCTCTACTGTGGTTGTAACATTCATAGCAGTATTTTTGTCAACAGTGAGTGAGAGTCATGTCTAATGTTTCTCTTTTTATCAAAGATTATTCATCTTCTTTCTTTGTCTTGGAGTTTTGTACTGGTTGAGGGTTTCAGGGATAGAATGGAGGCCATAGGTACATACATACACATAAATATACTCATGCACACACACACACACACACACACACACACACACATGCACAGGCTTAGCCTTTTAAGCTTTGTTTTATTGAGAGTCTCCTAGGCATAGAAGCAGGGCTGTCTTTGACTGCTTTGCTTGCTCTGTGAAACCTTTTCCTTTTACTGGGTTGCCTTGTTTAGTCTTAATACAAGGAGTAGTGTCTAGTCTTACTCCAACTTGACATGCCATGGGAGGCCAGACTTTTTCTGCAATAAAATGGAGGAGTCGTGGATTCATGGGGGTTGGAGGGTGGAGTTGGGGTGGAGGATCACACTGTGAGGTATGGACAAACTGAGAGAGGAACTTGCACTTAAGATATAATATATGAGAGAGGAATAAATATAAAGAATAGTAATGCATTTATATAATAAAGTATTCAACAATAAAATGAAAAAGCAATGACACACTTTCTCACACCGTTAGTATCATAGAAACTATGCAAAGCATGAGAAACTAGACTTAACATATGCACATTATGCTCCATTGGTTTAACCGTGAACATACAATTAATTTTTGGAGATAGATATTAAAAAGATAATTATATGAATGTAGAAGCTGACAATCAATTGACAAGAATATTTTTTATAATTGATAGAAATGTCTTATGTTACATTGGCGACATTTTATAGATGAACATGAATTTCAACTCTCATAAAATTGAATAGTTAAATGTTACACATTTAACATATATAAATGTTATACATTCAACATATATAAATGATTAGCTTTAAAAAGTAGAAACAATAAACCTCACACGATGGCAGTATTAGAATATCAATTCATATACTAATAGTCATGTAAGAAAAGCACTTAGTAAGCAACTTTTATTCAATTAATAGTTATTGCTTTATTTTAATACTCATGAAAAATGTAAAATAATAATGTGCTAAGAAGACAGAAATGCCAGCTTAATTTTTTCTTATATATCTTAAGTGACCCAATTATTTCCAAATTCATTCAAATGGTCTGAAATAATTTTATTTATTGAGATATTTTTTGTGCATATTTATTCATAAATACTATATTTTAGCTATTAGAAACTATGCCATTAACTTATGAAATTAACCACTCAGTCGACTCAGCATTTAAGATCTTGAAATTAAATCCTCTGTTGCTCTCTATCTCTGTACTCTAGCTGCTTACATGATCACAGATGGCATCTACATAATATGAACATGTATGGTTAGGCTCTTAGCATTAACAAGATCTGATTTTAGTAGTGAGTCATAGTATTTAACTATCTTGTTTATTTACATATGGGTATGTACTTCTGTGTGTCTATGTGGGCACATATGTGTGATTGCATGTGTATGTGCAGGTATGTAAGCATGTGTGTGCACATAGGTGTAAGTACATGGGTGTGCATGCATATATGTGTGTGCACATGAGTGTATATGAGTGTGTGCATACGTGTAAACATTCTTGTAAATGGCAGAATACAAATTCTGCTGTGGTTCTTCTTTAAGTAACAACCCACTTTGGTTTTGGATATTTGTTTTGATTATATTATGTTTAAGAAAGATTTTCTTGATAGGATCTCAAGCTAAATGATGAATTTAAATTGCCTAGCCAGCAAACCACAGGAAATGCACCAGCATTGTTACCCAGCAGTGAAGTCACAAGCACATCATCATGCCTGGCTTTTCCCATGAGTGCTGGATGTGAACCTCAGGACCTCATGCTTAGCAGGAAGTACTTTGGCACCTCACTATCTTCCATTACTCCACATTTGTAGATTTTAAACTGTTAATGAAATTAAGATATCTGCACTTATTTCCTGGTCCTTTAGCTATGTGATTGGCCCCATTAAAAGAATTGCAGCTCTCTGGAGACAGCTACATCAGGCTTTAGTCAGCATGTACTTCTTGGCATCCACCGTAGTGTCTGGGTTTGCTATCTGTATGTGGGATTGATCCCAGGTGGGCAGTCTCTGGATGGTCTTTCCTTCAATCTCTGTTCCACACTTTGTCCCTATTTCCTTTAGAATGAAGTAATTCTGGGTTAAAAGTTTGGAGATGACTGGTTCGCCTCATCCCCCAAATTGTGACCTTACCTAACTCAAGATATGGTCTCTAGAGGATCTCCATGCCCTTTGTTGGGCATTTCAGCTAATCTCATCCCCATTGGGTCCTGGGATCCTCTTGCTTTCCTGGCATCTGGGACTTGCTGGTGGCTAATCCCAGTTTCTCATTCCTCATTGCCACACACCTCTGTTCAGTTTTCTGACCCTCCGTATGTCATCTCTATCTCCTCCGATACCTGCTCCTGTTCCCCCTTTTTCCTCTTCCCCTCCTCTCTTCCTCCCTAGTCCCTCCCACCTCTACTTCCTGTGAGTATTTTGTTCTGCCTTCTAAGACAAGCATCCACACATTGGTCTTCCTTCTTCTTGAGCTTCATATGGTCTGTGAGTTGTATCATGGGTATTCCAAATTTTTTGCCTAATACCCACTATCAGTGAGAACATGCTATATGCATTATTTTGTGACTAGGTTACTTCATTTAGGATGCTATTTTCTAGGTCCATCCATTTGCCTAAGAATTTCATGAAGTCATTGTTTTTAATGACTGAGTAGTATTACATGGTGTAAATGTACCACAATTTCTGTATCCATTTCCCTGTTAAAGGACAACTGGGTTCTTTCCAGCCTCTGACTTATAAATAAGGCTGCTATGAACATAGTGGGGCAAGTATCCTTGTTATGTGTTGGAGCATATTTTGGTTATATGCCCAGAAGTGGTACAGCTGGGTCCTCAGGTAACACTAAGTCCAATTTTATGACCAAGTACCAGATTGATTTTCAGAGTGGTTGTATTCCACTTGCAATCCCACCAACAGTGGAGGAGTATTTCTCTTTCTCTACATCCTTGTCAGCATCTGCTGTGAGCTGTTTTTTAACTTAACCATTCTGACTGGTGTGAAGCAGAATCTCAGGTTTGTTTTGATTTGAGTTTCTCTGATGACTAAGGATGTTGAACCTTTCTTTAGGTACTTCTCAGTAATGCAGAATTCCTCAGTTGAGAACTCTTTGTTTAGCTCTGTTCAGTTACAGAAGATGCTTGCAGCCAACTATTGGACTGAGCACAGGGAGTTTGGGTAAGGACTGAAGGGGTCTGCAACCCCATAGGAAGAACATCAATATCACCAACCAGACACTCCAGAGCTCCCAGGCTCTAAACCACCAACCAAAGAGTACACTTGAAAGGACTCATGGTCCCCAGCTGCACATGTAGTCAAGGATGGCCTTATCTGGCATTGATGGGAAGAAAGGTTCTTGGTCCTGTGAAGGCTTGATGCCCCAGTGTAGAGGAATGCCAGGGTAGCAAGGTAGGTGTGGGTGGGTGGGTGGGGGAGCTCCCTCATAGAAGCAGAGCGAGTGGGGATTGGTAGGGGGTTTATGGAGGGGTAATTAGGAAAGGGGATAACACTTGAAATGTAAATAAATAAAATATCCAATAAAAATTAATAAAAAGAATTTTCCCATAAGTAGTTTGTGCAATCAGATGCAGTGAAATAGTTTCTGTGCTATTATAAGAATTGATGACACACATGTAAATCTTACAAGTCACAGACAAATTACTAGTAAATAAACATTAAATAACCAAAAAGTAAGTAATAACATCTTGATATTTTATCTATATTGGTGGGATATTTCAACTGAGAACTATATTACTGTTCTATATGACATTTACATCAATTTTATATGTAAGAGAATTTTTTTTTGCTATTCTTATAAAATTTGAAAATGTTTAGAACTGGAAAATTTGAGTAATATTAATATTAAATTAATTATTTATGGAATAAATAGAGTATTTGAATCATTTTTCCTGCCAATTATACTATGCTCCTAAATGTGATTTTAACATTCCTTAGCTTACATGGCTAAACAGTAGGATAAGATCCCCTGCTGATACTTTAACAATGTGAGCATCATGTTTATCCCTCTGTTGATTAGACATAAATAAGTTCTGGTGCCTAACTGTTCTCTTTCTCTTCTACTGAATATGCAAAAATGTTCCGTGTGGATGTGATTTGTATCTGTTTAAATCACAGTCTACTTGTGATCAAACAGGCCCTGGTATGAAGATGATCAGTTATTACTATTGACCTGAAATTTTATAAAAGTTTTAACCACATCTTGTTTCTAATATTAACATCAATTATTACCAATCCCTTTGGTCATATTTCTCGTGTCAAACCTCAACTCACCTATTTGCAACCAAACAAAAGAATCATCAGTTTGAAGGTGGTAAAATGTTAATTTATGAAAATACAAGAAAGTTTCATGGGGGGTTAGGAATGATCTAGAAAGAACACAGACACACAGGCTGAAGCTATTATATATTTACAAAGCTGTTAAGTAACACTCCATGGGTTGAGAATTAAAACCTATCTAAACAGCCTGCTGGTTTGTATTTAGTGCCATTGTAAAGCATAATAGACCATTTCCATTCTGAAAATTTGACTGAATAATATTAATTCCTATGTATGTGTGTGTATGTAGACTTATTTAGCTTATCCACACACATCTGTGTGACTATTAGTTTAGAACTGTCTTTTAGAGCTTGATGAGGTCACCGGTAGTCACAAAGTAAAAGCAAAAATTCCATTTGTCCTTCATCCATTTAGTAGAAGGTAATTGTGTAGTGAGGGGTGGGCCTCTGGGTCCCTTCTCATCCACAGATGAGTAAAGAGGGGCTGCTCACTCCTGTGCACACCGAGTGCCGGCAAACTATGAGGCTCTGTCTTACTCAGAAAATGATGCCCTCCATTTCTGTCTTCCTTCTGAAAATGGCATGAATTAATCATTTTTATGACTGAATAATTTTCTGTTATGTATACCATATTTTATCCATCAGTAACAGTTCTTACAGGATAAGTTATAGGATGAGTCTCTGTCTGTCTCTGTCTCTGTCTCTGTCTGTCTCTGTCTCTGTCTCTGTCTCTGTCTCTCTCTCTCTCTCTCTCTCTCTCTCTCTCTCTCTCTCTCTCTCTCTCTCTCTCCACCCCAGCCCTGGATTTATTAGAATTAATTACAAACCATAGTCCAGTTAATCCAATGAGGCTAGATGTCTCAGTTGGTCTTCAGTATATGTCAGAATCACAAAGCAGTCCAGTCAAGGGAGAAACTTGCTCAACAGGCAGGCTAAGAGAGAAATCTTCCTTCTTCTGCATCCTTAGATGTGATTCCAAATGTAGGCATGACGGGCCACATTAACGATGGGTCTTCCCACCTCAAAAATATGGATGAAAGGGATGTATCTTCACCTAAAAGATACAGATTAGAAGTAATGGGAGGATGACCAAAGGCCTGTTTTCCCAGTATAGGGGAATGCCAAGGTGCTGAGGTGGGAGAGGGTGATTCATGGAGGAAATGGGAGGGGGAGGGGCATGCAATTGGGAGAAAGGGAGATAACATCTGAAATGTAAATGCAGAGAACATCCAATAAAAAAGTCCTGTAAAATGTGAAAAAAAGAAGTAGATCATCCTATTTCAAATTAATCAAAAATACCTCCTTGGTGTATGCTTGTGTTTTTTGTATGTGTTTTAGTTCATTACAAGTATAATCAAAATGACAACCCAGAATCGAGATCATACCATCCATTGGTAAATAGATATGCTGATTCCATAACTAGGCATTGGGAATAATGCCACAGTAAACATGGTATATAAATATCTTTCTTTTGTATCCTGATTTCATTCAGAGTTAGATTCAGGAGTAAGGTGGATGGATTGCATTAGAGTTCTAATTGTAAGTATTTATTTCAGTGCATGCTGCTGCTATATTTGGTGTTATTGAAGAGAACATATATATTACTTTAACTGACTGCAGTTTAAATTGTTGATACCTTTGCAGACTTCACCTATTGTTCCAGTCTTTGTAGGCCACTGGATTCTGAAATACTTAAAAGAGATCTGCCGTTGATATTCTTTGTATCAAACTAAATACCTTGATATGGCTGGTGCAAGCGCAGGACTCCTCAGTCCCACTGGTGTTTTGCACTAGTTGGTGTTAAGTAGAAGCTCTCTGTATATTTTCAGTGAGATGGTCTCTGGTACATTCTAGAGGGCCCCCTACCTCCTACCTCAGGAGGTTGCCTTCCATTCTTTCTCCTGGCCCTCAGGATCCCACCACCCAATACCTGATCATGTTACCCTCTCCCCCCACCCTGTCCTCTTTCCCACTCAGGACCCTCGCTCCCTTCCCCCTCCTGTGATTTCTTTCTTTTTCCCTCTCAAGGGGAATTGAGGAACCCCCACTTGGGCCCTTCAGCCTGTTAACTTTTATGAGTTCTGTCGATTGTATCCTGGGTATTCTGTAATTTTTTTTTTTTTTTTTTTTTTTTGCTAATATCCACATATAAGTGAGTACCTACTATGCATGTCCTTTTGAGCCTGAATTATCTCACTCAGGATAATATTTTCTAGTTCCATTCATTTGTCTGCAAAACCTAAGTTTGGTTTTGAAAAAATAAAATTAAAGACATTTCCTTAAAAAAGGTTACTTATTTTATCCTCAGGAGGATTCTGGTTTGAGAGACAAGGGAGTTCAAATATGTTATCTTGCACCTTTTATTAATGAGTCTGCAAATTAGAGATTATGAACAAGTCAGTACTGAGATATGAGAATTCTGATTGCATTTAAGTTGATAATGTAGCACCACGCAGACAGTGAGGCAATCACACTTTGAAAACACTGAGTAGAAAAAGCAGAGGTAAGTTGGGTGATGTGCTTCTGCAGGTAAATTCAGAGCTCTGTCTGAGGGACATAGCAAGGAACTCCAGTCCCCCTTCTGTTCCCTGGCTCTACCTTAGCCTCTGTGAATTGGGGGATTGTGCAGACATATTGGCATTTCTGGAAAAGAAGAAACTATATCCTTGATGTAAGACTTTGCAAATAATGTAACTTTTATTTCTTTTGTAACACACACAGAGTCAAATAAGACAGAATGAAACACCACGTTCATGTAATGCTTCCGTTTATTTGTGAAAAATGAAAGTAGTGTTATCTAAAAAAATTAATGTTAAAAATGCTGGTGGTAGCTGATTTTTTTTAATATCTCTGAATGTGAATGTTTATTTTGGAGTCTTTTTGTCTGGCCTGTTACTTCATGACATCTGGTAAACTTTACTGATAATCAAGCCTGAGTAAGATAGAGCATCTACAATCAGCATGTAATCAGATCTGATGAGAAAGCATCCCCACATGCTTATTGCATTCCCTTTAGACATATTTTAAAGGCACCGTTTTAAAGGGCTACTCCCTTAAGAGCTCATCCTGTATCTCTTGAACCAGCAGTGGTCCATTGTGATCAATGTTCTGTTATGTGACTATTTCTGATCAATCTAGGAGGAATAATGGCATCTCAAATCTAGGTCTAGGTATCTGTTCTTGTGTCCAGCCTGGTACAATGCAGGGACTGCTATGAAAATTTGTAGAAAAAAAAACCTGCTTTATTCAGAGTCACTTCTAAATATTTGGCAACTAAAATGTTACTAAATGAAAATTAATTGCCCTTCATAAAGAGGGACATTTTACAAGACTGTGTAATCATATTAGAATAATGACAGGGCTCACTAATGGAAATTAAATGTGATGCTGCGTGTTCTGGCATCATGGCCTAGAAACGGAGCTTGCATGTAAAAGTGTAATTTCTGCCCCCAGAGAGTGGGATTTTGAGTCTCAAAATAATTAGTTCTGTCAAAGAATTAATTTTGTTGACAGGATAAGTTGAGAGTATACAACCTCACATATACGTCCTTTAATTGTTTGGAATGAGCGGATGATATAAAACAATAATCTCAGTTCTGGCTGTCAAACTCGATCAAGTCATTCTTTTAACGCTTTTGGGATTCAGTTTAATAGCCTCGCCTGTAGCCCATAAGTCACCATCTTCATTGCATTTTACACAAAATATACTCTGACGCCCTGTATGCTTTAGGTGAGTGTGAAAAACATCAGTGGTTCGAAAAACAAAACAAGCAAAATAGGAAGCAACAGAGAAGCAAACAAAAAGGCTATAGTGCTAACATTCTGCAAAGAAATGAGACTTCATCTATATAAACCATAGCATCCTTGGCTCCTTTTGTTAATTTTGTGTCCGTTTTTAAGCTTGCTTTTGGTTCTCTTCTTTTTCTTCTCTCTCTCTCTCTCTCTCTCTCTCTCTCTCTCTCTCTCTCTCTCTCTCTCTCTCTCTCTCTCTCTCTTCTTCTTTCTTTCTTCCTCCCTTCCTCCTCCACTCTCTCTTTCTTTCTTTTTTAAAATCTGCTCTATATTTTCAAATTTATTGTGACATACAACTCTGTGATTTCTTTGGTGATGTTAAATTGATGGTGAATATCAAGCTGGCTGAGATATTAGGAGAAACTGTACTCTCACCTCATGTTTTGTGCTACGGTGGGTTTCATTTGGTGCTGCTTATGATTAAACAGATGTCACCCACTGATGCCTTCCATATGCAAGAGGGTCAGGCTTTGTAGGAATCTCTACTCATGTGTCACTATGGTAACTCCATTTTAGTGTCACCAGTGGAGTGACTGTGGAAATAAGTAAGTGTTCTCTGGCACGCACAGCTGAAAGGATCATTGCTGTAAAGCAAACTGACACACATGAATTTATGCCCTGCGTCCTTGATCTTATGTTACTGTTTCCATATCTATAATAGTCCCGATAGATAATCAACTTTCGAAGCTAGATCTCTCTTTAATTATAATAAACTTCACAATGTACAATTTGGCCTTTCCAAACTGCTAATAAAATGTTTTGTGATGCAGTTTAGTTTTGTTTTTTGAGACTTGAAAATATATCTAATTGTGTGAAAAATGGATTTTCTTTTGGAAGTACATTATTTTTATTGGAATATTATTGGAGTTAAAGCAGTTGTTTAGAAATTCAAGGTAAACAACGTGATCGAGGACTTCTCCCCTAGTCCAAATGAAGTAAACATTTTAAATTGCTACACAAAATTTTAAAATCTGGGCTGGAGGAAATCCTGTACTGAGATATTTAAATTGTTCACTTGAGAATTATCAATTTTCAGCATCAATTTTATTGAATTATTTTGACCTAAAACAACCTGATACTTAAAATTTCAGGATAACATATTTTTCTGTCTTCTGAATGTAACAAACATAATATAAAAATCTACATCTGAAACATATGACTAGACATAGCAACATACAGCAAAAATGTGTATATGTACGTGGTCAGAGTGTGACTATAATTTACCAGACATGTGCCTAAAAGAATACATGTTCTCTGTGTAGTGCCTTTGACACTCTCCAAAGTTAGACATCATTTCCTTTGACTTGGCTACCTAAGAATGGCAGATTCTGCACAGTTAATTATTACTTCCGCCCTGCAGTTCCCCCTTTCTATCTTCTGTTTAAAACGTCACCAACAACTGCAAGTTCACAGTGACTAAAATGCTATCTGCAGAAGCCTTTCATTTTGTGATATAAAAATGTAATTATTTGAGCATGAAGATTTGTTTGATTTTTTTACCTAGTTTTTGTAGCTGTGCAGAATTTAATTATAGATTAAATAACTGAAACTGGTATTATCGGGTAACTAGTGATTGTTGAAAATATATTATTAATTATTAGATTATAAAAGCATAAGTTTGAATTTTAAATTAAATAATTTTTAAATGTATAGGTGGCTTGCTGGTATGGATATCTGTGTACCATGTAGTTGTTTAAAGAGGGCTTGATATCCTCCGGAAACTTGTGTTTTAGTTACCACACAGATAGAAAGAATCAACCCTGTGTCGTCTGGAAGAACAGCTAGTGTTCTTAACCACCAAACTGTCTTTTCAGTCTCAATTTTGAAATCTTTAGGAATGTAATTCTATATTGAGACATCACAGAGAAATGAAACTATAGCTTGTTGATATAAATCATGAAGCTTTTACTCTGCAATTTAGCTTGTAACATATGGTTAGCATCTAGTAATTAGGAGGAAATAAAGTAGGTCCACCAAAGTACAAAGTATATTAATTTGCTATCAAGAATTCATCAAGTTTCATTAAGTGCATAGAGTTTGTGTTGGTACTTATTGCTCTGTGACTCAGGAGAGGAGTCCAAATGATTTTAGAGCTTACAGTGGTTCATTTTTACCTCCAGGGCAGAGTTGGTATTGAGTATGGAAAAGTCTCCTCTACAGCCACAGATAAGAGTGATGCTTTGGTGCCAAACATTTATGTAAACTGTTACATGTGGCTTCTCTGCTTTTACATTTTGCATGGTTTTTATTAAAGAATAAAGCCAGCCTATTTGACTAAGTTCAGTAAGGAAAGTGTGGATATGTCCTATGCTAATGTCTTTTACACACATCACTAACCCCTCAGGAAAAAAAAATTAGGGATGCATTTTAAAAGTCCTTCTTCAGCTACAGAATAATGATTAACATTTAGAACAGTCAGCATCAAATATGTATTTATTTTCAGTAATTAAGATTACTTGTATTAATTGTGTGTGTGTGTGTGTGTGTGTGTGTGTGTGTGTGTGTGTGTGTGTGTGTGTTAGTGTTGAGAGTGCATGTATGCCACAACCATGTTTATGTTCGGCAACCACTTGAGGGAGTCAGTTCTCTCCTCCCAACCACAAGGGTACTTGCCATAAAATAAGGTTGTTAGGCCTGGCAGCAGGTACTTTTACTGGCTTAAACATCTTTTTCCCCAGATCAAATAATTTAGATAAGCATGAACAAACCCAGTACATGCAATGTGCTTTTGTTGCTGTCATAATGCTAAGATTATTCCCAGGTGAAAAAATTTAGCCAAGACATGTTAGGCATGTAAAAGGATATTTCAAAACACTGTTTTTTTTTTAAACTGATATCAGATGGGGTAGAATTCTTATATCATATAAAGTTTAAGTCAGTATACTGTGAGGAGATAACTTGAAAATTCGTAAGTAACCCCTCATTCACAGGGAGATCACATTTTGTCCAAGGCTGAGCTCTTCTTGCTGCCTACAAAAGGATGCGCTGAAATGGAAGGACTGTATTGCCATGTCAGCCAGACTTGAGCTTAACCCCACTGCTGTCACTGATACTACTAGACTTTAGAACCTCAGTTGCCCTCTTTATAATGGAACCAATATTGCACAACTCACCTGATCACAGAGAAATAACATGAGTAACACAGCTCAGTGTTTAAATAGTCATATCAGCATAGCGCATCATTTAGAAAGGTTTTCTTAAGAACTGCAGCATGTCATCAAGGATCTTTAGTTCCAGACCAATAAAGATCTCAATATACTAGACTGGGCTGTGGAAGCCTTCCAAAGAAAGGAATTGCAGTGCTTCTTCCAAATGGAACACATTTAGATCACAGTTGACAGAGACTATTCTAAGATGTACCAATAAATTGCTGTAAGCCTCAAAGTGTTAATGATTTAAAATGGGACTCTGTATTCCACGCCTGTCCTCCTATAATTGAGTATGTGAGATTAGATAGCTTAGAAAGAATATCCATTTGTTTCTAGAATCAAGGAAGTTCATGACCAAAACTCCAATAAATTCCATTTAAGGAGAAGTGCAAGGCCTACCTTCCCAAATGATATTTTAAATGTGACATTTACCTTTGAACAAGATATACATGCAAAGGAGGATACCCATTTCTACTTGCTTTCTTTTTAAATGTGTGTGTGTATATGTGTGTGTTTTATATATGTTCTGTGTATGCACTTGTGTGAGTGAGTACATGTAGAGAGGCTAGAAGCCATCAAAGGGACAAGATTTCTCACAGAAATTACCAATTAAAGAGGACTAGCTAGCTGGCTAGCACCTTCCAAAGTTCCTGCTATCACTGCCACTCTACATAAGGGGGTATAGATTCATGGCACCGAACCTTCCTTGTTCCACGGGTGCGGTGTGTTTCCAAACACAAGTCCTCATGCTAGTACAACAAGCACACACTGACCCATGTCCCTAGCTCTTTACTTTTGGTAATGTTTTTAATAACCCTAGGAGATATCCATCCTTTAGCTTCATCATCTCATACTGATCCCAGCTATGAAAACTATGGCAGTGGGATGTACGTTTGAACCTGTGAATTCTTTGAGCAACACATCTATTACATTTTAGCAACTTCAGCTTTATCTTGATCTGAGAAGAGGCAGTGAGTGCCCTTAAGCAAAATTTTGAGGTGCATTTTTGTTGTTTGAGAAATGTGGTAATCAGGAGTCAGCTGCCTTAGAAAGAGTTTAACAGGTAGGGGTATTGTGATAGATGTGAGGGTTCTCTCGAAAGCTTCCGGTTGCTCTAGCAGATGGTGCCAGAGAAGTAGCCATTATATATAAGTGTTCCATAGACCCTCAGAGAATCAGCGCGAACACTAATCAGCAGTGTACCTGCTGCATATGAAGATTGAAGAGAACGTCAGCACTGTTCTAAGGACCATGTGGCTTTGGGGATTTTAGGCTTTAAAAATCCACACACGCATTTGCTACTCCTACGCCTTTCTGTACAAATCCTTCTAAAGCTGAGGTTGTTATGGCTTGTGTTTATGATCCTAAGTGATAGTCAATTTTCTTTTGTCAAATGCATTTCAGAACCACCAAGTAGACAATAGCAACCCAGTGATCACAATTATGCTGAAAACCGCCGTAGCAAAATGAAACATTTCCTTCATTTACTAGAGGGAGCCACATCATAGTCATTTGTAAATAGTGTTTACTTTTCTGTTTTGTGTACAGTGCACTCTAGTGATAATGTGCTTTTGAATGAATGAACATTTATATGTGTCACATCAAATAGTAACTGCCATTTGAAATAAGTATTGTACATGTCTTAATTTACTCTTTAGATCATTTTACTTCTGATGTTGCTCTCCAAATCTATGAAGACGTTTAAACCAGAGAATTTTAGATAATAATGGCCGGGATTTCTGCATTTTCTTAATTCTCAAGTCTATTTGTACCATTTCCTCAGATGCATACTCATGTCATTCGGATGGAGCATCTCCACATCTTCCACATACAGAGGTCCTTGTGCTTGATTTAGGTAGCTGCTCATGCTGGAAAGGGCATTACTAGCTTTGTCTATAAGGGAAAAAAAAGAAACAATCTCAATATAGAGCTTATAAGAGGGAAAGCATTTTCATTTGAGACAATGAGGAAAACCAATTTCCCGCCTCTGATTTGTGACAGAGCCCTTCATAAATGTTCACGTACCACCAAGATTGGCTTCTTTCTTCGGAATCTTTGTCTGTTACCGTTACTATTTTTGACAGTCAGTAAAATCCAATATATGGGCATTGAAAACTATGGATATTCTGCTGAATGTTGTTGTCATAAAATTATCTCAAAACTGTGAAACGGAAATGAACTTAACTGATAGTTAACTGATACCTTTGGGTAGGGGTTGTAGTAATCGTGAAGAAATAACTCCGGGTAATAGCAAGAATACTTAGGTAATAGGATTATTTCTAGGTAGTCACTCAGTTTTAATTTACTGTTTGCATACACCATAGGCTATGTAAAAATAAATGTGTTAAAATACATGACTTGAGTTATATTTGGAGTCATAATGTGTATTACACCTAAACATATAGTACATATATGTACATTCTTCATGTTGCATAGTAAGGAAAGTAAAACAAATAAGAGAATACTATGTATATACTAAGTGTATAGCGCAGCAAGAGTAGTTCATTTTCTTTCTATACATTTCCCCCTTTAATTATATATAAATTTGATATACAATAAGTTTACCTATACACACAAATTCAAGCTGATCTCATTGATCAAAGAGGTTAAACTTATTAAATGAAAATTTAGTATGGATAAGTTATTCTAGAATTATGTTACTTAGCTCCAAGTTATAATCTGTAAAGATTTATATCTTAATAAACTTTGAATAATTCATATTTAGCAGCTACTTTGAAACTCTCCAATGACTATTGTATGAGAACAATGAATCAAGCAAAAAATTATGTCTGTATAATATGAGAAAAATATAGAAGCCGTCTGCACATGTAGTAAACTCAGGACCCTTCTAAATTAAAGTGTGAGCTTCTAAACTAGTGTGAACTTGCCTAAACCCCACATGTCTACTGGATACACTTTTCTCAATCACAGGATATTCTCAAGATCTGTTATGGCCTCCAGCTTTCATATTGCTCTATGAGACACAGATAAACTATTTTACCCAAGTGAGCAATGTCTTTCTTTATTTTTAATTAAAATTTTTCTCTGTATAGGTATTCTGCTTGCAAATATTTCTGTGTACTATGTGTATGAGTCTTGCCCACAGAGGGTGTTGAGCAACCTGAACTGGAATTACAGACAATTGTGAGCCACCATGTGGTTGCTGGGAATTGAACCCAGCAACTCTGGAGGATCAGCTGGTTTCTAAACTACTGAGTCATTTCTTCAGTCCCATCATAGACATTTCCTAATTATAAGCGAGCTTTATCATGGTATGAGTGAACATACCCCTGTGAGGATTAATTTCCATTTGTCTTGTCCACTTGGAAGCTAATAAGGGCTAAAAGCAATACCCCTAACAAATAACTACCGAAAGACAGTTTATAACAAATGAACAATCACTAAAATCTGATTTTCCCTGGACTATCCCCATAGGCTCACTACTTATAGCAGTATTTCAACTGTGAAAGGAGATTTTCATAAATCCATAAAGGAAACCTTGCTGACCACAGTTACTTGAGTTCATTAAGCACATAGTCCATATGAAACTTTCATAACAGTGCTAATTCTCATATAAATTATCCAAGGCTTTGCACGCCAAATCAAGAGTTAAGAGATCCTAAGGGGAAAAAAATAACATAAAATGTTCATACAACTACTTCTGCACAATCAAAGCCCAACACTTCTATGGCACTGTGCCTTTCTATGGATCGCCTCTGAAACGTCCAAAGGTAGACCCTAATATGAAAGACAAGATGCCTGTAAATGCTAACTTCTTAGGTGGAAAAGACAATGATCAACCAGTGTTGATATTCCTTGCTATGTTCCTTGCTAATTAGAACAATGTGCATTGATGTTGTTTCCCAGAAATCTCTTTAACATTCCAATAAACTTATATAAAATAATATTTCAGTCTCTACCATATCTCAAAGAGAACTTACAAATCATTTTTGGGCAGAAACTCATGAGAAATATTAATAAATTAGTATTTAAGCCTATCTTTAGAAACATTACCAGAAAAATGCCTGACCAGGAAACTTTTTAAAAAAATGTGTGGATTATCAATGGATTAAATCAACTGAACATAGCAACATGGTAGTTGAAGAAACATTACTGAGAACATAGAGAACTCTTGCCCTTGGATTCTGGAGAACTACTATGAGGATCAATTATACTTTTCATTGTTGTGACATAAGAACCTGAATGAAATAATGGAAGGGAGGCAGATTTATTGTAGGCCAAGTTTGAAAATACAGACCACGATTGTATTGCACATGATTGTAGCAAGAACTTGAGGGAGCGATTCATATTATGTCTATAGTTAAAAAACAAAAACAAAAACAAAACACAGAAACTGATAAATGCTAATACATATGTGGCTAAATTTTTCCTTGTTTATTCAGCCACAGATACCACACACAGATCAGAGTGTGGTGCTGCTATATTCAATGGAGGTCTTCAGTTTATCATTTCTACAACAAAGTAGCAAACCACTACCTCATAGACCATACTAATTGTATATTGATATTATATTCTATGAAATTGACAATGCAGATTAACAATCACACTATACTAGTATTTTAATCACTTCCGACTCGCCAAATACTATACATATAGTGTTATTTAAATGCCGAGGTTTTATTAAACAGAACTGCTGTGAGCCAGGAAAGCTAAATAAATGCCCAAAGCGACACAGCTGGGAAAGCGTGGAAGTGGGACTTGACCTCTTGCTTGCATGACCCTGATAACAAAGCACGATTTCTTCTTTTCACTTATTTGTACTTTTAACTCATTCACTTTCTATCCCACACACTGGCCCCTTCCTGGCCATCCCCTTCTGCCTCCTTTCCTCATCTCCCCTTCTCTTCTAAGAGGGCCGAGGCCCCCTCCCTGGATATTACCCCACCATGGCACATCAAGTCTCTTAGGTGCTACACACATCCTCGCCCACTGAAGCCAGATAATGCAGTCTACCAGAGGAACATATCCCACAGACAAGCAGCAGCTTTTGGGAGCTTTTTCCAGTGGTTTGGGAGCCACATGAAGACCAAGGTCACACTGGCTACATATGTGTGGGGAGTCCTAGGTCCAGCTCATGTGTGTTCTTAGGTTAGTGGTTCAACCTCTGAGAGCTTCAGGGAACCAGGTTAGTTGACTTTTATAGTCTTCCTGTGAAATTTCTATCTCCTCGAGGGCCTGTGATCCTTCCTCCTATTCTTCCATTAGAGTCCCCAAGCTCTATCCACTGTTTGGCTGTGGGTGTGTGTTTGTATCTATCTGAGGGCGGAACCTCTCAGAGGACAAAATCGTCTTGTCTGCAAGCCAAACAGACTGTCATCAATAGTGTTAGGGATTGGTGCTTGCTCAGGGGATGTGTCTTATTTTGGTTATTGGTTGCCCATTCCCTCAGTCTCTGCTCCATCCCCCGTGCCTACTTTACTTGTAGACAGGATAAATTTGGGGTTGAAATTTTTGTGTGTGGGCTGGTGTCTCTATTGATCCATTGGGGTTTCTGCCTGGTTAAAGGAGGTGGCCTCTTCAGGTTTCATATCCCCAATGCTGATGTCACCCCCACTGATTCTTGGATACCTCCCTTATCCCAGATCTCTGTATTGTCTTAGAGATGCCCCCACATACTCACCTCTGTCGGTTGCAGATTTATATTCATTTTCATGATGATCTAGCCATCTTTCTTGTTCTTTCCCACAACTGATCCTGATGCCTCCATTTCTCTACCCATGGCCCTTTCTCCCAGTTCCCTCCTTTGTCATCCTCTTATGAGATTTTTATCCCTCATCTGCATTAGATGCAAACTTTCTTGTTTTAACCTTCCTTTTTGATTAGCTTCTTTGGGTCTGTGGACTATGGCATGGTATCTGTATTTTATGGCTAATATCCATATATATGAGAGTACATACCATTCATATCCTTCGGGACTGAGCTACCTCACTCAGGATGGTGTTCTCAAGTTCCATCCATTTGCTTGCAAAATTCATGTCTAAGAAAACATTCTTAAAACTTAAGGTAAGTTTGTCCTCTAGGTTAGAAAAATATATCCCCCTAATGTCTCTAGGTTTAAAAGCCAGTGCAAAGTCTGTGAGCAAAACACAACTGCCTAGTGAACTATGCCGTTCAGAAGTATATAACCTCATGGCAACTGTCATCCCTTTACTGCAGATTAACCAGTTTTTACAGTCTTAAGCTGTTCATCACACTTAGAAATGTGCATAAAATAAATTCACAATGTAACTATAATAAAGAAGACTATATATACCTTACTTTCTGTATCTCTGAAATGTGTCTGTGGGTTTTTGTTTGGTTGTTTGTTTTGTTTTTTGTTTTGAGACCTTCTCTTACTTATCTAAGGGTTAAAAGAAAAGTAAACAATCTTTTTGTCTTCCTAGGCTTTTTCATAAATAAGGATAGGATTTATCCCACTGAAATTATTTCATGTCCTGTAGCTAGATGCTTATATGTAAATCAGTGGGTCTGTGTTCATACTGTGGAGATTTTGAGACAGGTAAATGGAAACTTTGTGGTCTATACACTAACAAAATGATTGCCATACCATTTTCCTTGCTACTTGAAATCCACAAACATTCAACTTTATAGGGATACATCCTGTACCAGAAGATTTGTAAAATGACTGTTTATGAGAAGCAAGGATGGCAGGGAACTGATTGTAGGATTTAAGACCTATCTGTCCTGGATGGTGTGCAAAGCAACTCCAGCAACTCCAGAGAAGGTCATAAGTTGCTCTTTTGTGCAGTCAGTTCAGGGTCTGAATGAATCACATGGAGTCAACACTTAACTCCCGAGGGAACTGTCATGACTAGCAGTCTGAACAAAGAAGGCAGAAATAAAATTGACCTGTTAACTAAGACCGGGGGCATGTTTTTTCTTGTGTTTACCGGTGCTTAAGCTCCTGAAACTCAGCCTCAAATAGCCTGAACATTGAAGATGGAGACAAATGTTTTATTCAGTGAATGAGTTTGGGAAATGTAGCTGATATTCATTCCAATGTGTAGAAGGATTATCCGCTCATTTGTTCCCTACTGCTGACATCATATAATAGATTATTTACAGGTGCATAGAGCAGTGTTTCTGTCTTGAGTATTCACTCCTGCCTCGTTGAGCCTCGTGAATGCATTCCATGGTAAACCATTTGCTATTAAGTATCTCAGGAAAAGATATATATATAGAGAGAGAGCTGTATTTTTTTCTGTATAAAATTTTTTCTTACAACTTTATTTTTTTAAAAAAGAGAGATACATGTACAGATTTTAAAAAGCATTTTGGCATAAAACTATATGAATATATTTTGTCAGTACTTGATTTTTTTAAAAGTTTGATAGTATGCATTGAAATCTTGCTAGTTATAAGCATAAAGTACATGTAAAGCAAAACATAACGTGGAAATAGTCAAAGTTTTCTTGGTGTGTATAGATTAAACATAATTTTTAAATACCAAAAATTGCCACAAGATTAACTTCTTAGCTCTTGAGTAATTAATGATTTCAGGTCAAGGTATACCCCACTCTGAGTGGGTGCTATAAACTTGTTGTTTTTCTGTGAAGGACTGAGGCTTCTACCTTTTGAACTTTCTTTCTTTGAGCTTCATATGATCTGTGAGTTGTTTTTTGGGTATTCAGAGCTTTCTGGGGTTAGTATCCAATTATCAGTGGCTGCATATTATGTCTGCTCTTTTGTGATTAGGTTACCTCACTCAGGATTAGCTGTATTTTCAACTTGGCATTATTGAAACTAAAATTTTTGCAATGCTGCAAGAATCACAAAATTTATTAGACAATATTTTTAAAATAATATCCAAGGTCAGGCCATCAGGGCCCATGCCTAAGATACCTGTATTCTGAAGGCAGAGTCAGAAGATGCTCTGAGTTGAGGCCAGCCTGGTCTACAGAGTGAGTTCCTGGGAACCTGGAGCTACACAGACAAAGCACTGCTTCAAAAACACAAGAAGAGGGGAGGAGACAGAGACAGGGAGACAGGGAGAGAGGGAGAGAGGAGAATATATGAGCATCTGAATGATACTTTATTAATGGCATCTCTTTGTATAGAGATAGAGGAAACCTTGGCAATCTCTAGCCATCCCTTTATCATGCATGATTAATTATGGCATTCAATATCTTACTCAATATCCTGCAGTGCTTTACTTGAAACACTAGAAAGCCAAAGGACCCTAGAGGGAAAACTGCCATGTAAATGAATGTTGAATAAATACTTAAACCAAGGGGAGGTTTACAGAAACTAACTATGGTTACTAAATACAAACTATGTAAATTTTAAAATGTCTATGACAGTCTTCTTAGCCTTCTTAGCAGTAGATACAGAACGTATTAAAATCAAAGTTGGTCTGTGTAGAGAACGGAGATAGCATTGGATATTTCTCCCCAACATTATTTGGGCTGTGCAACTTCATCTTATAGCCCAGGACATTTTGAAACAGGTTTTATTTTCTCCAGATAATGTTATCTATTTACAAAATAAAGAAATGATAACTTCTCACTTCATGCTCTTTGACAGATAAAGTAAGAAACAGCAGCCATTGTCTTGGAAGCCATGGGGTATAGTCTGCCTAATTTTGGAACAGTTTTCATATTCTATTCACTGAGAATTTGAATCATTCTTCTCGGTAAAATATAAAATGATATTATGTCAGCTCTATGCTAACAACTTATTAAAAATAAAATAAATTGCATGATTTGATACATTAGTCAGTAAATAAGAGGAACACAAAATTGAGCTTTTTTATATTGTAGTATTGGTGCAATATTATTTTCAGAAGCATAGATTTGAATGTTGAGAGCCAGAAAAAAAATAGCTTTCTTCAGGGAAGAGCTACCTGTTTTGGTTATCCAACTCTAAGTGGCCATCTCTGAAATAACATGCAGACAAATAATATTATATGGATAAAAATACTGTAATTTGTGTTTAGAAGTGTGTATATGCATGTGCTTATGTGTATGAGGGTATGTAAAACAAGAAAAACAGAAAAAAAGAAAAGCCAGAGTCCATGAATTTAAGAGAAAGCAGAGACCCTGATAAGAGTTGGAAGGAAGAAAAATGAGAAAATGGATGCAATTATATTTAAGTTTTAAACATTGATAAAGAATTATGATGTTTGAAGTTGAAATATGATTAGACCACTTCCTGTCCTCCCTCCATCTCTTCCCACTTACTATCCTCACCTCCTCACCCAATCTGTGCTAATTTTCATTCTCCAGTTGATAGCATGTGATTGTTTTGTTTGTTTTGTTGTACTGGCTGGGTTTGTTTCAACTTGGCACAAGCTGGAGTTATAAAAGAGAAAGGAGCCTCAATTGAAGAAATGCCTCCATGAGATCCAGCTGTAAGGCATTTTCTCTACTAGTGATCAATGGGGAGGGCCCAGTCCATTGTGAGTTGTGCCACATCTGGGCTGGTAGACCTGGTTCTATAAGAAAGCAGGCTGAGCAAGCCAGAGGAAGCAAGTCAGTGAGTAACATCCCTCCATGGCTTTTGCATCAGCTCCTGCTTCCTGACCTGCTTGAGTTCCAGTCCTGACTTCCTCTGGTGATGAACAGCAATGTGGAAGTATAAGCTAAATAAACCCTTTCCTCCCCCACTTTCTTCTTAGTCATGATGTTTTGTGCAGGAATAGAAACCCTGACTAAGACATTTGTTAATATGTAAGTGATATATATATATATATATATATGAGTGTGTGCGCTATATTATTTATAAATATATAAGCACATACAAACACACATATACATAAGCATATACATATGTATGCATATATATGCATGTGTATATATATATATGTGTGTGTATGTGTGTATATATATATAATTGGGCTGACCCCCTCTGAAAAGTATAACCATTAAGAAGGCTCTTTCATGGGAGAAGCTAGTTCTCCTTCACTCGAGTCACTCGAGTCAGTACCTGTCTAGTTCATTCTTTCAGAATTGAAGACTGTGAACATTTCCTCCTTCAACGTTAATATGTCAATATCTACTGTTATTATTCCTGTTTTGTTAAAAATCTATTTATGAGACTGTTTTATTGCAAATCTCCTTGTACTGTGACTGGTACAATGTTTTTGGACCCTTTTGCACATTTGATGCAGAAGTTGTGAAATAGAGATATTCATTGCTGCTGGGCTCCCAAATCAGAGACTATAAGAAGTATTTTTAAGATAGTGAATATTCATTTTTCTTTGTCTGTTATTCATAGTTATAATAGCTGAATATAAACTAAAGTCATATTTTTATGTGTTTTCGAACATATGTGTGCTGTATGTGTTTGGTATATTCACACTTGTGTGAATGTGTCGACTGATGTTCATATGGAAACCAGACAGGGATGTCAGGTTCCTTGCTCTCTACCTTTTCTATGGAGACAGGATATCTCACTGAAGCAGGAGCTGAGCTGACCATCAGGAAACCCAAGCAATTTTCCTTTCTCCGTCTGCCATACTTCTGGGCTGACAGATGATCCTGACCATATCTAGATTCTTACCTTTTACTGGAAATTTGAACTCTGGTCAACAAGCTGTCTTCCTGAGCCATACGACCAACCCCCAATACAGAGTTGTTTTAAGTAACGCTTTCATTTTAAAATCGACCCAAATATTTTAATACTCTTAGATGATTCTTAATTGCTGTTGAATTAACTAGATTTATAACCATCTACAAGGAGTACTTCTGAGTTTGTTCTCAAAGTTGTGTTTAACCAGAAAGAAAAGATCTGCCTTGGTTGTGGACCATATCATTCTTTGGGCTGGGTGCCCAGATTCAACCAAAAGGAAAAAAAAATGAGGAAATGATCTAAGTACCAGCATTTCTCTTCTTATTTCTGACTAAATGGAAATTGAACCAAATATGTCAGGTTTTCTCTCTCTGTCAGTCTGTCTCCAGCATGTTAGACTGTATCTTCTTCCACTGCTAACCAGAACTTAAGTTTTTGGGTTTTTTTTTTTTTTTTTTTTTTTTTTTTTTTTTGGCATTTTTCACAGAGATAGATAGAAAGGAAGGAAGGAAGGAAGAAAAGAAAGAAGAAAGATTTTAAAAAGACAAATAAAAGTAGATTCTTGCACTATTTATATATTTAAATTAATTTGAAACTTTAACAAGGGATTCGCTTAAGAAAAAATGCAAAAGAAATATTCTGTGAATTCCAGATAATGACTTGGTGATGGTCCCTCCTCCACACCTCTGCCAGTTTCAGATTCCATTCATCTGGTCATAACTGATCCTGAACCCCTTGCTCATTTTTGGTCCCATCCCTTCTTCTACCCAGATCCTTCCCTCTGTCTGCCTCCTGGGACTACTTTATTCCCTTTTCAAAGTGAGATTCAAGCATCCTTGCATGGATTTTTTTCTTCCTTTTACCTCTTTAGATATATGGATTGTAGCATGGAATCCAGTGTGTTGTGTAGGAGGGAGGTAACTCAAGGACATGCAAAAGACCTTGCATGGAGAGGCTCCCGAGAATTAATGGGGTTGACCTTACCTATGCCTCTCAGCATTGGAGATATGGAACATGAAGTGGTAGCCAGGCAGGCACCTCAGTAGAAAGATAGGAACACAAACCCATGCAGAAAACTTTCAACCCAAAATTTATCCTGTCTACAAAGAATGCAGGCACAGGATGGAGCAGAGACTGAGAGATTTGCCATAAAGTGTCCCAACTACAGATTCATCCAATGGGCAAGCACCAATCCCTAACTCTATTAATGATAGTCTTGTGTCTAGCATGGCTCCATCCAGCAGATGCAGACACCCATAGACAAACAGTAGATGGATCTTGGGGATTCTTATGGAAGAATACAAAGAAGGATTGCAGGCCCCCAAAAAACTCCACAGGAAAACCAACAGAGTCAAATAACCTGGATCTCTCAGAATTTTAGAGACTGAACCACCAACCAAAGTGTATAAAACAGCTAGATCTAAACCTCCCCAGATTTACAGCCTGGTCCTCATGTGGGTGCTGAAAAATTAGCATGGACTTCCTGAATAGCTGTTGCCTGTCCATTGGCTATGTTCCTTTGGTAGGCTGCCTTGTCTGGCCTCAGTGAAAGAAGATATGTCAAGCCCATCAGAGACTTGATGCACCATGGGTGGAGAATACCCAAAGAGAAGACCTCAAACCTCACAGAGGAGAAGACATAGAAAGGGGTAAGGATTGCGAGATATGGTGACCAGGACTGGGAGCAGCAATTGGGATTAAAGTGAATATTTTTTTAAAAAATATATAAGATACAAAGGAATGTATTGAAAAGAAGGTTGTTCACGTCAGATAATTTAATTATAGTATACAACTTAATTACTTTGAGAACCAGAAGAGGTAGTGAATAATAAACTGAGCTTATTTACAGAACTAACAAGAAACTCATGATGGAAAGAGTTTTCTGGCCTTTATCTTGTTGAGATGAAGTACAGATGTTTAGGGTGATTTGTCTATCGAGGTTGGCTTTTATTCCAATAAACTATAGGAACAATAACTTAAAAAATAGAATGACTTGGAGACAATGCTTGGAAAGCTCCAAACACTAATTCACTGTCCCGAGTATGACAGAATACGGTTCATCTGCCTTGCTTAACCCATGTCTGTTACAAATCAGAATAATATTCTTTTATATTATTGTCCACACAGTATTTGTGGACAGTACTCAGAATAACTAATCAATAATTTCATTGGGTGGGAAGAATGGGCATTCATCACACTACTGTCTGAGTGCTCCAGAAGGCAACTTCTTCCCCTGCTGCTGCGAATGCTGTGTCAATCTGTGCCTACTTAACTTTAGATGAGAGACCAATAACTATATAGAATATGATAACATAATTCTATATGAAGTACTTACGTTATATATATATTACTTATATTTATATATTGCATACATTGCTTAGTTTACAAAAGAATAATACAGTGTTCATATAATATGTAATGATATATGAGATACAGATTTTTACCAAAGTTTTTTCTTAATTTATATTTTTCATATTATGTAAAATGGATAAAAACTGAAGCTTTTTATCCCCGCATGTGTTTAAAGGGGGATTGCATTTTTCTCTGATATATATTATATATTTTAAGGATTATTTATATATTATATTATATATTATATATATAATATTATATATATATGAATAATCCTTAAAATTTACATTTCTCTAAATCTTTACTGTAAGCTGCAAATGGTTTAGTCCATGAGACCATTTGAAGCTTAAGACTTAATTCTTTGCTTTAACTGTGATCTTTATCTTTATAAATAGGAGAGCCACTCCAAATATCTTGTAATGATTTTTCCCATTGTAATACCAGCAGTGGATCTTTTATAAAAAAAATTAAAGGTTTTGCTTTGGCACTTTAGCGGGTACTAAGTAGTTTTTCTTATGAGCTACTGAAAACTTGTCAGTGATTTGGGTATCAAAAATACATTTTTCAAAATGATTGTGATTTTCAAACAATAAAACAAGCTGTGTGATACTACTTTGATTTATTTTATCTAAGAACATAAGCGTAATTGAGTATATTGGTGTACTCCAAATCTACTTCAGCATTTCCTGATCACGAATATAAGTAATCTCATACTAACAGGTTTACTTTTAAAATTCCAATATATGCAGACTGCTTTAAAACCTTTAGAGAAAGTCTGTTTGTATGTGCTGACAACAACGTGTGTGCTTGTGACAATCTTACAACTAATGATCATTAAGTAGGTGTGTACCTGTTGAGTGCTTTTATCTAATGAATACTTCTGGCTTTGCCCTCTTTAAGACCATATCTCTGCTCTTAGAATATTACATCTCCTCCTTTCTGTGATCTCTATCTCTCTCCCTCCCTCCCTTCCTCCCTCCCTCCCTCCCCTGCTCTCTTTCTCTCTTTGAATTACATGTTTAATTCTTTTCATATTTTTAAGTACTTGTGACATTGAACCTTTAGAACAATAGGGGTGGCAGCTCTAAACAACATTGTGTGATGGCTTCTGTGGCAGTTTATTCTTTCTCATTTTTTTTCTTGTGAATCTTCTTAGTCCTTTTCTGAATTCTTGACTATTGGATTACTATCCTTAAGTGACTCTCTTGAGTATCTGAGTATTTTATGTTATTGTAACTGTTGTTCAGTGGGCATCAGAGTGGCTCTAAAATTCCACGTAAAAAAAATCAAGACCAAATAAAACTTGGGGAAGAATTGGTTTACTATGTCCTAATTTGTTTATTTCAAAAACATTTTCCTAAAACACACTAAACCTGCTTTTTAATATTTTATTAATGAATTTTGCTGGCATTTGAGGGTGAGACTCTCAAGTACACATAAAAAAGCAATAGCACTTATGGGTTCCAGAGAAAATTGAGTTTTTCTATTTTGAAAAATAAAATTGTCAGTAATTTAATGTTTAGCAATTACTTAACTTTTTATTTGTTGTTTATTCAAAATATACCTAATACCATCAGAGCCCTAAACTTTTTAAGCCTAAAAGTGAATTTATTCTCTAAGAAGAAATTGAGAATAAATAATCATTATTTATGATTATATGCTGAGATGATTCAAAGTTTAAAATTCAGGTAATCTTTTAGTGGATCATCTAGTCGAATACAACCTGTTTTTAAAATAAGTAAAATGTTGAAGATTTAGTTCCCAAGTTAATATTTCAAGTACTCAGAAGCTGCATACACTTGTTAGATTTCTTTTAGAGTAGTACAGTGTAGCAGTAAATATTTAATTGAATCTGCCTTACCTCTTTATTAGCCCCAGAGGTCTCACTCCAAGGGTGCCACTTTTTCACTTGCTCCACAGTTACATTCTCTACAAGATTCCCTTGCCAGGCCGTTCACTCTGCCTGCCCTACTTCTGCCCCAGCGAGATAGTTACCCCATCGCCCAACACAAACATGACTCTAAGTCCTGATAGCTTTTCATACAGGTTTATATATTCAGTTCTCAATCCACAGACGCTCTATTCAGTCAGATTAACATCCAATGGGCAAAGATACAAACTGTCCTTCCATATAAGACAAAAGACCTATAAAATCCTTAAAATATTCATAGCTACCCATCACCAATTAAATCCACCTGAATCGAGCTCAGCCTTCCGAGCTTCATCTTGATCTTCCTTTTTCTCTTTCCCTTACTCTTCCGATTTCCTTCCTTTACTCTGCCTACCTCTCCCTGTCCAATCACTTAACGCCTTAATAAAAATCTACAGATACAGACTTCTCTGATTCCACAGAAAGATCTATGGGGCAACAGCAGTTTAAATTCTGTGTTTATCTCACAGCATTTTTCACAGACCCTTAAACTCTCTGCAAACTCATTAACTAAAAACAAAACAATCAAAAAAGTATCCTTGGAAAAGAGTTTATTGCTCCTTGGTTGATTCTTGTATGGCCACAGGATCTCTTTGTTTGTTCCTCTCCATTTCTCTGTCAGAATGCAGGCATACTTCCAATGCCTAACAGCGTCTGAAGCCTGATTTTCTGCAGGCTGACTATAATGTATCTCGCGGGTTTTTTTTTTTCTTTCCTCAGGATACTTTCAGAATTTCAGATCTTTGATATTATCATTTTTATGAAATTTATGAGGATTGGAGCCATCATATTTTTTAATGTTTTCTGTTCTCTCCTCCAGGACTCTGGATACATGTATAACACCATCATTCAGCTTCCTGAAGCTAGTTAGTACATTTTTTCAGTGTTTTTCCCTTTTACTACTTCTTGGATAGTCAATATTTCTACAGCTTTAAATTTACATATCTGTCCTTCAGAGACTTGTATATCCATTGAGTATGTTTCCAACCTTAGAAATGAGAGTCCTTGTTTCTTATTTCTTCTTAAAATTTCATTTGATTCTTTATTTTTTTCCCTGTTGGTAAGTGGTAATATTTTGTTTTAATTTATTCACTATACAACCATGCAGTGCTTCCTCCCACAGTTCCTGCCCCCATCCTCCCTCCCCCTTTCCCCTGAGTAGGTGGGGACCCTCCTGGGTATCCCCTCACCCTGTCACATCAGTCCACTGATCTCACACTGAGTCTGAACAAGGCAGCCTAGATAGAACATACCCCACAGACAGGCAATATTTATTGAGATGGCTCCTGTTTCAGTTTTTGGGACCTACATATCTGCATATCAAAGGTGCATAACTGCTACATATGTGCAGGGTGACAAAGCCCAGTCCATGTATGCTTCATGGTTGGTGGTTCAGGCTCTAAGACAGACAGAGGCTCCCTGTTAGTTGACTTTGTTGGCCTTCCTATGAAGTTCCCATCCCCTTCATGGCCCTCAATCCTTCCCCAATTCTTCCATAAGACTCCCCAAGGTCAATCCACTGTTTGGCTATGAGTCTGCATTTGTCTGCGCCAGCGCTGGATGGAGCCTCTCAAAGGACATTTATGCTTGGCTCTTCCTTCAAGAATAACAGACTATTATAAATTGTGTCAGGGACTGAGGCTTATCCATAGAATGGGTCTCTAGTTGGGCCAGTTATTGCTTTGCCATTGCCTTAATCTCTGCTCCATCCCCTGCCCCTGAACGTTTTGTAGGCAGGCTAAATTTTGGGTCAGGGGTTATGTTTCTTTAACTTATAAAACTATAGGGGTTTTTGGTTGGATGCTTAAGATGGAAATTTTCATGTATCAGATTATTTGATCTCTACTTTTTAAAGAATGTTTATGCCATTTGCTGTGTGTGCATTTGAGTTGCAACAGAGGCTGACATCATGTTCTTATTGTTGTAGTCATCTGCTTACAGTTTTTGTGTTTTCATCATTTTATCTTAGAACATAAACCTCAAAGCAAATATTTTATTTTTGTCTATTATTAAGGTCCAGTTCTTCCAAGTCTAATCACACATACACAGGAGTCAGTGTGGTCCCTCTGCCAAACTGGGAAGAACCCTTTGTAGTATTACATATTGATATAGATTCAAGGTCTTCACTCATTCAGTAGAATTCACTTTCTTTTCTGCATAGTCCTCATCCTAAGAAGACTTTATGATCATGTGAAGCTTTCTCAGACATTTTGAAGACTTGTTCTGATGTCTCCTGTCAGTGATTCTACCATCTGCACTTGCCATAATCCATACAATCACTTGTCCATTGCTCCTTGACCTTGTATACCTGTCCAGACAGAAAAAAGGATGAGCGGTACCTTTTCTTTAAGATATCACAGCTCCTCACTGTTTGACTTTTAATCTAAGTGTTCTTGAATCTCACCCAGTAGATCCTTGCCTGGGACATGAGAGTCAATCACACACAATATCTGAAAAGCAGATATTCCATCTATAATTATCTGGCTCTTATAGTTATTTGAGTTATTTGGTCTCAATATATCATCATGGTTGTAAGTGGCCAGTTTCCTCAATGGACCAACATGAGCTAAATATTTCAGTAGTAGTGTAGGAACATAAAAATGGTAACTAATTCTAGAATAGATTTTGGAACACGTCGATGTGATAGTACAGACAAATTCGACAACAATCTGACTGTAATGCGTGCTGGTAGAGAGTGATGGGAAAGAACGGCCTCCAGATTTCAGAGTACTTAGTATTAGTATTAGAATTTCCAATTATGTCCAATTTTCTGAGGAACCGACAGACTGATTTCCAGAGTGGTTATACCAGCTTGCAATCCCACCAACAATGGTGGAGTGTTCTCGGTTCTCCACACCTTCCCCAGCATCTGCTTTTTTGATCTTAGCTATTCTGACTGATATCTCAGTGGAATACCAGCGAAATACCAGGTAGAATCTCAGGGTTGCTTTGATCTGCATTTCCCTGATGACTAAGAAAAATTTCTTTAGGTGTTTCTTGGCCTTTTAGTATTCCTCAGTTGAGAATTTTTTTTTTAGCATTGTTCCCATTTTCTAATATGGTTGTTTCTCGGGAGTCTAGCTTCTTGAGTTCTTCATATATGTTAGATATTAGCACTGTATCAGATGTAGGACTGGTAAAAACCTTTTCCCAATCTGTTGGTTGCCATTTTGTCCTATTGACAGTGTCTTTTGCCTTACAGAAGCTTTGGAATTTTATGAGGTCTCATTTGTTGATTCTTGCTCATAGAGCATAAGGCATTGGTGTTCTGTTCAGGAAATTTTTCCTGCACCTATGTGTTCGAGGCTCTTCTCCACTTTCTCTTCTATTAGTTTTAGTGCTTTTACTTCTTTCTTTTTAATTTGTATCCCTGTGACATCTTTTGGTTATCTAATTGCTCTGGCTAGGACTTCTAGTACTACGTTGAATAGGTAGGGAGAGAGTGGGCAGCATTGTCTAGTCCCTGATTTTAATGGGATTGCTTCGGGTTTTTCTTCCATTTACTTCCATGTTGGCTACTGGTTTTCTGTATATTGCTTTTACAGTGTAGGGGAACGCCAGTGTATTGAGGTGGAAGTGGGAGCATCTTCATAGTAGCAGGTAGAAGGGGAAGGGAGAGGGGTGAGCCAGGAAAAGGGATGATGATTGAAATGTAAATACATACAATATCCAATTAAAAATAATAAAAATAATTTCCAGTTCTTTTTTTATTAAATTGAACAACTTTATTTATAAAAAGATAAATGTACAGATTTTTAATCATTTTTTTGCATAAAAGTATATGAATACATTTTTAAAAGTACTTGATTTTTTTTTAAAGGTTTGATAGTGTGCATTAAAAAAATTAACATGGAATGTGCAATATCTAACTGGCCGGAAACTCACTGATGTCTGTGTGTCTACGTCCCCAGGTCTGAATATGAGGGGGTAAACCTTTCTGCCCAGCTACTTGCTATCTAAAATTCGTCTGGAGACTGAATTCATATATTTTGTAAAAGATGATGTCAAGGTAGCACCATGACATTTATAAGGAGATCTCGGAGTAGTACAACTTCACAATGAATTGTTCCACAAATCATGACTTCAACTTCATCCAAGAGTTTCCATGAATGCTTCCTAACCAGCAGGTCCCTGATTATAAAATAAATGTCATGTATAATCGCTTACACTACACTGACTATGTCATGGATATGTTTCAGAAAACATTTGCCATATGGCTATAAAATGAAAATACATTTTCTGGGGTTGCATTATAAATATTGGCCTGTACTGGTAACAAAGTCTACAGTAGATTATACAAATAAGTTTATGTTTTGGTATGTACTTTAATTTTTTTTGAATTTCAAAAATGTGTCTTGAATTATGCAATATGTATAATTTAATGATTAGGAAAAGGTATTAGTTTTAATTTCTACAATTCTAGCTTGAATACTTCAAGTCAAATGCAGCTAAGCTGGAATAAGGCAATTTTAATGTCATTCACTTTAATAATTGGATTTAATTTTATGTAAATGGCTTAATATTTTGTTTATTATATTTACCTTTATTATAATGACATGGTGAGGGCCCTGCTTTGCAGTGAGGTTATATTAACTTCAGATACAATGATGAACAACTTTATTTCAAATATTTTAATGCCTCTAAGCTGTGTTTCATTTCAAGAGCATTTCTTTTAAATGCATAGTGAGTGAATTTTCAAGCATACCCAATTTTTTGTTGCTTTGAGATTTCTACTAGATTAACAATTAAATCAAAACTGTTATTTAAAATGATTATTAAGCAATTGCACTTGTTATTTAATAGCTGAAATATTTCTAAATAGAAAATTTGTCATAGAAACATGTTTGTAACCATCACCAAGAAAAAGCACTGTTAGCTAGTCTTTAGCAATGGTCATTTCCACTTAATAAGACTAATTCTCCAAAGATTTCCCTTCACATAAGGGTTTCTCCAAAGAGAAGAGGGCACCAGGAAAAACAACATCTATTAAATATAGTTATGGTTTTTAAGGCCTTCAAACATAAGCTTTATTGAGTCTACTTAAAACATAAGTCTGGCGGGGGGCGGAGCCCCAGGTGTCCTGTGTGACTTTCTAATTATTGATGAATAATGGCTGCATGTGTCTTTTTGTTTACATTTAACTCTGGTAACATAAATGTTTGGTTCAATCGAATATTGTGAACAGAAATAATCATTCTTTCCTTATGCAAAAAAATCCTGATCAAAGTTCTGATATTAACACATTTTCTTTTTTCTTTCCCTTCGCCTTTAGTGGAATCGATCGTTGGCTTCTGACCGTAGGATCGCTCTGCTGAAGCAGATAAGCAGTGTATCTGTTACAGAGCACAGAGCAGCACACGGCCTAAGCCCAGACACTTCACAGAGCTCATGTTACTGCATAACCCTTTGTGTTAGACATGTGCATACAGACTTTCCTAGTCTTTTTACAGAGTAAAGTGGTTTATCCCTGACATTCTTAAGCAAACAAATACAGATATACTTAAAATTTAAAATAACTGAGAAACAGTCCTTTGGGTTGAATATTAGATATAAATTTGAGACATTAAAATACTATGTAATTATGAGAATTTTCCAACAGGGTTTATTGATGTGTAGCTTTGATTTTACATTTTTTTTTCAAAAACGAAACTATTAATAATACTCAAGAATTTGTTTCCAGATGAAAAGAAATGCGACCCGTTCAAAGCCAAAGTTATCTGTTGAATTTAGTAATCTTATTCTCTGATCATTTTGTTTCTTTGTTTGTTTAAGGATTAAAACACGGTGAACCAACCATGACGGGTAAAACACAAACCAGCAACGTTACCAACAAGAACGACCCCAAGTCCATCAACTCCCGGGTTTTCATCGGCAATTTGAATACAGCCATCGTCAAAAAAGTCGACATTGAAGCTATTTTTTCAAAGTATGGAAAAATCGTTGGCTGCTCCGTTCACAAAGGGTATGCATTCGTTCAGTACATGAGCGAGCGCCATGCAAGAGCCGCAGTAGCTGGAGAAAACGCCAGGGTCATCGCGGGCCAGCCTCTGGGTAAGCTCTGCTTCCTTGCGGATTCTCTTTATTCCGTTGTACCCGTATTGGCTGCTCAGCCGAGTTTGTTTACAGTTGGCAGCTACGTAATGTCTATTGCTTCCTTAACCAGTTACATGTCGGAAATTTCCAGTTCAGTGCCTATCATTTTACATGTCGTTATCACGATCTCAACAAACATATGAGGTTGTGGTTAAAGCGGTTTGTGATTTTATAGCTCGCGCCAACTTCTGATACAGTAAAACACAATGATACAGTAAAACACAATGCGTGTATCTGTCTTATTTGACTTGCAATCGAATGTAACTTTCACAAACATGTGCTAAGCGTATGAGAGTCTTTATTTACAATTAATTTTTTAGAAATAAAGATAATTTTAAGAAATAAATTCATTTTAAAGATAATAATTTATCGATAATTTATTTCCCTTCTTTACAGTTTTTATTTGGGGGCAAGGTTTAAAGGAGTGAAAGGAAGTGTATTTTCTATACTAGAGAAGATCGCAGAGGGCTTTTCCCCAGTTCCCTACACAGGGAACGCTGTGTATCCTCTGTGCACCTTGTGTTCACTTTATGCTTTGTGTCCGAGAAATAATACTGAAATTTTGCTAAAAGAAGACAGTACCTCATGAAGTGAAGTAAAAATGGGTAGAAAATATTTACAATTATTGAAGAGGCAAAAATATTATATTATTTATGTTCCATGTGAAAAATACAACCTATATATATTCTTATTCTGGAAAGAGTCATAGTTCAAATTGATTATATACTTTCTTGAATATTCAATATGTATCTTGAAATATAACCTAATTTGTCCCACTGTCTCTTTTGTAACCTCTCTGTAACTGTTGTGTGAAACCCCAACTGCAGGTTCTGAAATAAAGACCCCAATCCCTCCCTTCTGCCTGTATTTCAGATGCAACCTAATATCTCCTATGAAGTACATCCCACACTGCCTTTATCTCACTCTGTGTTGTAAGATTTCTTATTTAGCTACCACTGAATAGCACAGGCCCATGGAAAGGTTCTGGTAGCTCTGTGCACGCTGCACTGTTCTATTTTATTTATAATCAAATGATGTCATCAACCTGCTCTTAATCCTCTAAGGAATCACACAGAAAAGGTTTATACTGCATGATGCACCCTCTATGCATTGTGACCATCTTACAGGGCATCTTCAATCATATCAATAAACCATAGGGAAACTATAGTATTCATTCAAATGTGACTGAAGTCTGAGGTATAATTGTAAAAGCATAAAATGTTTTATATTATGTCTAATAAAAATCCCCAAACATATGTGAAATGCTAGTTTTTATTTTTATCTGCATTGTTCTTTTTTTTTTTTTCAGTGAAAAGAAAGATAATATTTTCCAGCAGTCTTGTCTGTTTTCCAAGTTTCCATTTGGTTTCTTTCATATCTACTTTTCTCCTACTTACCTTGATATTGTGGTTCTCTGGCTATTTGCTTCTTTATAAAGTACTGTAATAAAAATAAATCTTCTCCAGCTCCACATTCTGGGTAATTTTAGGGTCAATCTATTACCTGTATCCTCATTACTGCAAAACTAGCAAAACCTTGTAGAATAACTTGCTTATTGTTTCTTTAAAAGGAATTATGAATATAAAGTCAATTCTAATTCTGCTATTTCAGAGCTGAACTGTAGATAATTTCTGGAGTCCTGATTCCATCTCCCCTCAGGTGATAACTATTTCTACAAGCATGGACCCAACAGAGAGACAGGTACATAACTCTAGCCTTAGTGTTGCCTATCCCAAAGCCACGGGATAAAAATGATGACCTCAGATTGCTGTGCACTGAGAAGCAGTTAGATTCTGTCTGTAATGACATTGTTTTTGTTTGTTTGTTTGTTTGTTTGTTTGTTCTCAGATACACCTGCTACTTTTCTCCGTGTTTCTCTTGGGATAATCACCAGAGCCTATGCCTCAATCAGACTTTATATCCAAATATATGCTAACATCTTCATTTATTTAGGTGGAAGTAACTTTAGTAGCGATTTTATTTTGTTTTATTTATTTTATTGCCTATATGGTAAGATTTTCATACAATGGTGTTGCTTTGCAATTTAACTAATAACTTGTATTTCAGTTCAAGTGCTTCAATTTAACTACCTTTTTCTTTCTTTCTTTCTTTCTTTCCCCTTCTCTCTCCCTCCCTCCCCCCCCTTTGTCTCTCTCTCTATCTAATTTTTACCTATCTACTCTATGTCCTGTTCACTGTCCCCATCCTGTTCAGTCCCTCTCCATCCCTCCAATCCTCTTCTCCTCTGAGTAGTTGACATCCCCCCACCAATCCCTGTATGTCCCAATCCTGGTGCTTCAAGTCTCTACAAGCCTAGGTACTTCATCTCCCCTGAGGCCAGACAAGGCAGTTCAACTAGAAGAACATACCCCACATACAGGCAACAGCTTTTGGAATAGCCCTTGTTCCAGTTATTTGGGAGCCACATGAAAACCAAACTACACATATTCTACATGTGAGTGGGGAGGCCTAGGTTTAGATGTACATATACTTTGCTTGGTGATTCAGTCTTTGAGAACCTGTAGGGTATAGGTTGGTCGATTCTGTTGGCCTTTCTATGGAGTTCCTTTCCCCCTAGGGGTTACAATCCTTCCTTTCATTCTATCCTAAGACTCCCCAAGCACTATCCACATTTGGTTGTGGATTATCTGCATCTCTCTGGGTCAGCTGGTGGGTGGGGGACAGCCGTGCTATAACCTGTGTGCAAGCACCATCTTTTGTTTAACTCTGATAGAAATTGAGGCAAAGGCATGATATCCAATCATTCTGAGTTGGAGTGTATTCCATAGTAATGTGGGATTAAAGCTTTATTTTCCAAGCCACGTGCCCTCCTTCATCTTAAGTTACTATGCACTTCTACTGTTGGTTTGTGCAAAAGATGATTTCTAGTGAACTTATTGCTTTATTCCTGATTCTATGATATAAAGCATGTGCTGTCTAAGTCTTTGCCTTCCTCTTTAGAGTAGAAAAGCATTGTATTGATGAAATCTGAACCATTAGTTCTGCTATGTTTAATAGTTTTATCTTAAATAATGAACAATAATTGGCCATCTTCTGCAGAGCTTCATTTTAATCATCTCCATTTTAAAAAATAGAATTGAAAAGTTGAACATCAGTAGTCCTAAGAAAAATTCAACATCCTCATGCAAATTCTTAGCTTTTTAGAGCTGAAATTTAGAATGTTTGTGTTAAAAACTAATGTTAATTAAATTGCAGATATTGCTCTTTAATGCTGCAAGTGCAACACCAAACCGAAAGGTTTAAGCTCGAAAGACCAGGCTAACATGTCAATTAATGAACAGGTCAGTGAAGTTGTTGCTGGGTGATCTAGTGTGGTGAAATGCATGGGTATGTGATAGAATTCTCCTAAAAGAATTCAGGTTTCAAATTATAGAGATGGGAATGGAAAAAGAGGTAATCATGCTAAAATCTCAGGAAGTGGTTTGATGTTGGTTAATAAAATGGAAAAGAATCAAGAACAAGCCCCTCACATCTGAACCAATTCTCTGTTGGATAATCCTGCATGTCAGTGGAATATGAGGGTTTTTCAGAGGAAAGTGTTCTGGTATAAAACTGTAAGTTCAGGACTGATCACTTTTTATTATGGATAACTGGCTCAAAGATACAGCTATATTTCTATTTCTTAAATCTTACAAATATGGGCCCCAAAGTAAGTGAGAGATTTAAATAAAAGATAATGTGTATGACTCATGGACACAAATTGTGCTAAGGCTTTATTTAGGAATGAATAAGTCCTCATGTGAAGTATATGGGATGGGAAGAGAGTGTTAGATGAGTTTGAGTAGGTGGAGAAATATTTGGTTTCCTAGAAAGAAGCTTCCTAATAAACATCATAAACGCCCTGCAAAGACTAGAATCAATTAGTCTTCTGGCTTTGTATACACGCACTTACTGAAACTTTCTTCTGAATTTGCCCGAGCCTGCAGCCCATTGTCAGCTAGCATCCGCTTTGCCAGGATCCTTCCACGTGCTTCTGCCAATCTCCGTGCTAACCGACAGCCATACTCTCCCATGCTCTTCTGTTTTCCAGACTGGATAGCTCTTAGATGCAACACCCAGACCCCAGCCTATGTCTTTGCCAGAAGGACTTTTCCTCACTTCCCAATGCAACGTTTCTCTGTTCCTTAGACTAACTGGAACCTTAGATGTCTACCCCTGGGCCCTTGCTACGCTGAAAAGTCATTCAGTCTCAAGTGCTCATCGCTTAACAGGTTTACAAATGAGTGACAACAAGTACTACCAAGTCCATCTTGGAATCTCAAAGGAATATGATTGATGTATGAAATCACTGATGACCTAATTTAAAACATATTCTAGACCCAGTGGTAAGCTAGACATGACTTCAGCTTTCCTTTCTATTTCACTGAAAGTCTGAAGCTTTCCTTTATGGAGTAAAGTGCATGTGAGCAACCTTGGAGTGACACCTACTACCTCTTCAGACTGTGACAGTTTCATGATTGTTCACCTTTCGCCTATTTGCCTAACCTCAGTCTCTTTGTGCCCACCTCTCTCTCCCTCACTCTATGCATGTGTGTGTGTGTGTGTGTGTGTGTGTGTGTGTGTTGAAACAAGTTAATTTTTTTTAAATTAATTGTTCTTTGAGACTTTCCCATCATGTGCCCCAACTCCCCTCATCTCCCTGTCCATTCTTATCTGCCCTCTTACCTTGCAACCTCCCTCCTGAAAGAAAATACATATCAAATAAACAAAATAAAACAAAGCAAAACATAAAAAAAAAAAGAAAAAAGAATACTGCTGTGGAGGCTGTAGTGTGTCACAATTTGTCCCATAGTATTGCAATGAGTCATTGGTCTGTTTTGAGGCCTCTGGCTACTGCTCCACCATCAATACCGACTGGTTCCTCACTGGTACTCCTCTGGGGTGTCTTGCTGTTACCCTGTATAATGGGTACCCACCAGTTCTGGATACGCAGCACAGGGCCGTTCAATGCTCCAGTAGCTCATAGATGAGGTAGATATTGGGATGGGCCAGCTCAAAGCTCTGGTCTGGGCCTGGGTGGTAGCTAGGTAGTCAGCATGCCAGTTCTTCACACACCTGACCAGGGCAAGCTGTCCAGAAGTGCCTCGTGTAGCTTACCCAGTGCTTCAGCAAGGGGCAGGACCAGCTCTCAGACTCTCATGACCTCCCTCTCCAGGCTGGCTCACCCTCAAATGCAACTCCTTGCTCCCCCCCCATCCTCCTGTCCCTATCACCAGGGCCTGGTCTACTGTGTTGTCAAGATGAGGTGTAAAGCCTGCTCTCCTAAGTGCTGCAGCCAGTGAGAAGGAGGCAGGGATGGCGCTCCAGATTGCCACAGCCAGAAAGGGGCGGGGCCAGCTCTGCACAGGCCACGGGCATCAACATGGTCCCAGGCATCAGCCTAGACCAAGGATATCTGCATGCTCTTTAATGGATTTATGAGCCATTGACATTGACACAGACACACGCTGCTACATGGCCAAGTAGCCACACATGGTCCTCAGAGGGAACATGGGCTGGGATTTGAACTCCGGTGTCAGGACAAGCTACTTAAAATAGGGTGTTTCTTTCCTACCTCACATCTGCAGTTCCTGTTTCCTCACAAAGCTCAAACCATCCCTCTGTTCCTCCTTCTCACCTCTCTGATTACCATATGATTTCACACTGTGCTGGCTCCTGCTGTAGGCCATGTGGCCAGAGTGTACTCCCCCAATGCTGTGTGGTGATATAGTGTGGTGGCAGGAGTCTGGGTGTCTGCAGCCCTTGTGCAGCATCAACTTAGCTTTTATTCTCAGGACAGATCAGCTTCCTAAGGACAGTTAATTGTAAATATATTTATCATACGTATTTGAATAACATAACTCCCGTGTAGTGACTTTTTGGTAATACTGATTTTTTAATAGTACATAATATCGTATTTTGGATTTTACAAAGAAAGAAAAGTTGATCATAGTTTAATTTTATTACTTATCCATTAAAAAATATGTCAACCATTTTTTGCTGAACAGAATAGTGCATCCCCCAATTCATGAAACTGAGCTGGAATCAAAGACTCCTAAAACAATGAGTTCTTCATAATCCATATTATTAATCAGGTTTTGAAAATCAGACAATAACTATCCAATTTATTAACTCACAATATATGTCATATCTATAAAATAAAAGCATATCTCAGTTTGGTTATTTAACTGACTTACTAAGATATAAAATTATTAAAATGAAATTCTGACACACTTTGTTACTATTCACTGAATTTGGATTCTAACATTGTTGCTATAGAAATGCTATGGTATTATACTATAAAACTAATTATAATCATAAGAACTTTGTACCCTCAAATACATTCCTTTAAAAAGTAAATAAAGCTTTGAAATATTTTACACTGACTATTTATGGATTTGAAGTTACACAATTTCTTCTTTTGTGCCAAAATGCCATATATATCAGGGTAGAGGTTGAATACATCAGTGCTGATTTCACACGTCTACTGATTATGCTGGTTGATTACTCATGGGATATAAATAAGCATTTGTAATGTCTGTCTTTTAAGATTATCTCACTGTTTTATAGCTGAAGTCAATAGAAATCATGAATTTTGGAAGTTGTCTCTAAAAGTAGGACTAAACCAACAAACAAAAAACCCCACATTATTTTTCCGTGAGCATCATTTGTAAGTGAAAAAATCTGTTTTCAGTTTCCTCTTTCTGAACTAGTCATCTTTCTATCACTGTGCTAAAATACCAAACAAACAAAATCCCCAAACAGATAACACCAAAGCAAACAAACAAAAACAACTAAATAAGAGACAGCATGAATTTTTACTAATAATTTCAGCTCAGTGTCAAGAATAGATATATTACTGTTTTGGCCTCAAGAAGGTAGAAGACCATAGCAAAGAGCATGTGTGTGTAATAGCAGAAAGCCCTTCATATCTTGAAATTTGGAAAGCAGATACAGGAAGATAAAATGTGTGGGTCAGAGGATAAGATCCATCCCGTAAGAACCCAACCTCTGTGATTAAGTTCCAGCAGGGAGACCCTGATTTCCAAAGTTTCTATAATATCCCAGTGTCCCAGGAACAAGCAGACTCATCAGCAGAAGACACAGTGATGAGGGCAGAATGCTCGTGATCCAATCACTCCCTGAAAACCCATGTGTAAGTGTGTGTGTGCGTCTGTGTGCGAGTGCGTGCGTGCGTGTGTGTGTGTGTGTGTGTGTGTGTGTGTGTGTGTGTGTATGAAAGAAGTTCTCTGCTTTGTAAGTTCAAGCAGGAGATAGCATCATTAGCACAGGCTCACATCCCCTGACTTCATCTACTGGCATGGAGCTGCAAAGCTACTACCACTAGTGATGAAGGCAAGTGAAAATTAATTAGACAGCTGGAGTCTTTACTGCTTGAAAGAAAGTATATATAGGAATTGGTTATTTTAAATATCAAAATGAAAATGTTAGCGTTTCAGTAATAGAGAATAGGATCCAGTTGCGGTACCTGTGACATTCTGAAACCTTGAGTATATATGCTGTTGAAAAGACTCATGTATGGAGATTTCAGACTCTGAAATAATCACACGAACACTCTAAAAAAATCCACATATACAAATACTTTTGGTAGTACCATTCTATACTGCACATGGTGGTTTGAATGAGAATGGCTCCTATAGACACATATATTTGAATACTTGGTTTCCAGTTGGTAGAAGTGATTAAAAGAAAAAACCTATTAGGCTTGTGGCCCTACTGGAAAGCATGTGTTGTTACAAATGGGCTTTGATATTTTGAAGGATTCTTGTCATCTCCAACCTCTACCTGTCCCTTTCCTTCCCTCCCTTCCCCTCTCTGATTCTTACTTCCAAATCAAGATTTAAGTTCACCCTATTCCTGCTACTGTGTCTTTTCTCTACCATCAAAGACTTTAAAACACAAGCTTAAAATTCATTCTTTTTGTCTATGAGTTGCTTTGGTCATGGTGTGTTATCAGAGCAATGGAAAATAACTAAGACGCATGCTATACATAATACATAGGAAGTCACAAGGGTAGATGCATATCCTAAAAATGAGATCAGTATAAGACTGATAAAAGTATTCTTTACTGGTTGAGTAGGAATCATTTTAAAGGGATGCAGGTAAACAGAAAAGTAGTTCCAGGTGGATGAAAGTCTATACATGCAGACTTAATTCTCTCAGGGAGCACTGTGGTATGACCTGGCTAATTGAAAGTATGGGAAAATAAAATAGAGTCCTTCATATAATGAAGATTGGCTTTGAATGACAATTTCATATTTCAAATTACTATTATACTTTTCATTTTGTAATGTATCATTTATGCCATATCATTTGTGTGTGTATGTGTGTGTGTGTGTGTGTGTGATCGTTCATTTCTGAATTACTAATTTCAAATTCACAAAGGCATCTGCATAGAGTAAGTCCTCTAAGATGGAAGGTTAGAATACATTAAATAAATTATTGACTGTTTTCTCCCTGACTTGTTGAGTATCCAGCACAGAGCCTTGAGGATGCTAAGAGAGCTCTCTAATCATGAGCATATCTACCTCAAGGCCTTGATTTTTCAAGAAAGTCTTACTATGCATTTCATGTTCTTATTTGAATTCATTTTACTGCCCATGCTAACCTCACACTTGAAATCTGAATCTCCTTGTTCTCCTGAGTTTTAGAATTCCTGATGTGTCCCCAAATAGCTATAATTCTTTTCTACTGAATTGTTTAGTATTTTAATTATCTTTCTTAAGCAATACACTGACTATAGCTATATAGAGAGAAATTTAAACTGTTCTCTACACTACATGTAGCCACACACAAGTTCTTAGAGCATTATATCTCAGAACTGGCATTTCTGACATTTGGCATCCCATACTGTGCATCCTAAGATATTTAGATCCATCCTTTCTTGTGTTAGGTACCAGCTGCATCCTTTCTAAGTTGTGATAAAACATAATACATTTGAAAATTGCCTATCATTTCTCAGAATAAAATCATCCATAGTTAAAAATCAACTCTGATGAAAACTAAATACCTAGATAAACAACATTTATTTTCAGAAATTCTCTGTAGTTTTAGGAAATGCAGGTACATGAAAATAGTGTTTCATGTTATTTTCACAATAAGTCATAACCATGTAAAAATACATCATTCTAGTTATCCAAAGTAATCTAAATTTGTGAGAAATATTGATATATTTTTAACCATAACCTACCTTTTGTCTCATGGGGTTTTTATCCATAAAAATACAAAACCACAAAAAATTTGGCCTGCCTATAGCATTGACACATCTATTTTAGTATTGTTATTTTTAAAACTATAAATGTATAAAAACACCCTTGGTCTCTTCATACTCTTAGCAGACTGCATTTTGAAAATGTAAGTTCTTACTCATCAAATCGTTCCACTCATACACATCAGAAATACCACTTAAAATGATTAAGAAAAAAGATTCATAAAAGTGTTTAGGTAAAAATAAATGTACTGTGAGCTCTGAGGACACAAAAACATCCAATTAATCTCAGATATATACTATTCATCAATATTTCTTTAATAGGTTTAGAAAACCCTATGAGCCCTGGCATATATATTTTATGTACTAGAACATTTATTTATTCTTCCCTTGCAGCAGGCTCTCTGTCTGAAGATGTGCTGTTCTCTCTAGCCTATGCCTTCAGGTACAAGTTAGATGCAGAGTTTGAACATATAGTAAGGATAGATTGACAGAAGGACTAGGGTGAGATCACAAGTTCAGATAATCACTTTTGACAATATATTTATTTATTCTATTGCCAATCCCCAAAGAACTTTATAAACCTTGTGGGAACTTCTCAATCACAAAATCTTGAAGGAAAGATCTAAAGAATGCTGTTTGCTATAAAGAGCAGTCTTAGCAAGACATGATTTTATAACTCTATTACCATTTGGTCTGATGAAAAACAAGGAAAAGCTGTTAGCTTTTATTTCATGTTAAGAGTATATTGCCAGCATGCTTCCTTACGGGGATGTGCTAGCAAGTTCAGTTTCTCGGTATATAAATGAAAAGTTCATCCTTCAGCTAATGTGATCACTGCTGCCAATCAACATGTAAACATATTAACCAGTATAACTTTAAATGTGCCTTAGTCTTTGAATCTACCAATAAATCGTTCTAGAATTTTATCACTAAAGAATTGTCTAAGGAAGCCAGTACTTTACAATTCTCCAACATATGTTACACTTATTATATTACACTACATTTTGTTAATTGTATCATATTATATAGACATTCTAGGTGATTATGAATTTCAAGAAGCCATACTGAAATAATAGTTACTTTTGCTTTTGGAAAATAAAATCTATGCAGACAATGTGGAAGTCTTGGATAGCACAGAGGGAATTATAAGAAATTCATCATGAAAGAGTCTTGAGGGCTCTCCATTCTTCTCTGTGGTGTGAATAAAATGTCATCATTCCATATCAGTAGCATGTAACATTTTATGTATAAGTAAAGTTTCTTCAGGCATTTTCTCAAATAGTTAAAGATGTTCCCTGCACATGATCTCTACAAGTTCTCCCTCCTCTTTGTTGGGTATTAGGGCTAATTTCATCTTCTGTGGGTCCTGGGAGCATCTTACTTTAAATCCAGAGGTTAGATAAGACCCCCAGTTGAGACATGGGGCTACCCACTCATCTCCAAAATTTTAAACCAGAATTGCTCCTGTATAAAAGAAATGTGGAGACAAAGTGAGGAGCAGAGACTGAAGGAATGGTCATCCAGATACTGCTCCATCTGGGGATCCATTCCATAGACAGACACCAAACCCAGACATTATTTGCTGGTACCAAGTGCTTGCTGACAGGAGCCTGATGTATCTGTCTCCTGAGAGGCTCTGCCAGAACCTGTCAAATACAGATGTGGGTGCTCCCAGAAAACCATTGGACTGAGCATAGTGACCACCATGAAGGAGTTAGAGAAAGGACTGAAGGAGCAGAAAGGTTTGTAACCCCATAGAAAGAACAACAATATTAACCAACCAGATGCCCCAGAGATCCCAGGGACTAAACCACCTACCAAAAAGCACACATGGAGGAACCCATGGCTCCAGCTGCACATGTCGCATAGGATGGCTTTATCTAGCATCAGTGGGAGAAGAGACCCTTTGTCCTGTGAAGGCTGCATTCCTCAGTGTAGGGGAATGCCAGGGCAGTGAGTTGGGGGTTGGTGGGTAGAGGACCACCGTCATAGAAGCAGGGAGAGTGTAGATGAGATATGGGATTTCCTGGGGGTGGGGGAGACCAGGAAAGAGGATAACATTCTAATTAGAAATAAATAAGGTATCCAGTAAAAATAAAATAAAATAAGAATTAAAATAGATGTTCCCTTGCAGACTTTAAAAAACAGTTATTTTTCTATCTTACCTTATTTCAAGTAAATATAGTTAACCTCATTTGACAGATAAGGAGATCCAAACAGTCTAAAAGTTAAAGAGAACATATTTTTCATCAAGAGAAACATTATAGAACTTCTTACTAACATTTTGAAATTACCGTATTTAAGCCTCAGTTGTGGTACCCAGGGAATACACACAATATCTGGTAATTATTTAAGAATTGTTCATCCTCATCCTTCTCTGCCATCAGTTCCTAAGAGTTAAAATAGCAATGTTCTGCAGACCATAAAACACAGCACATTTCAAGTTTCCAGTAATTAAGCAGAGCTACTTAAAATGTCATAAACAAATGCTAATTAACAAACTTCTGCAACAAAGTGAGTTAAAGAAACGGAGTTCTGTCAAGCAGGGAAACACTTGGCCCTACTTAGGATGTGAAGCCTGGGGAATCTGCATTATGTTTCGGTGAACAGAGCTTAGGAAACACAATGGCGGAGAGCACAGCATCTTCCCATGACTGCCACTGCAAACTCTGAAGCAGTAGTTAAAAGAGTCTTATTAAAGGTTATCCATTGCTCTTGGTTAATCTCAAGCAGAAGTGAGTCATAATGGTAAGTCTGTGGTCCTTCCCTCCTGGAGGTGGAAGTTTTGCTTTGTTTTGTTTTATGTAAACCATTATCACAATATGGTCCTGACATGAGTAGTTGTTCTTTAAAATCTGCATGGGAGAATGCTGCTAGAGACAGCAACCCTGAGTTCCTAGCACTCTTGTCCTAACCTATAAAATAGAGACATGAAACAGAATCATGACGATTATCTTTTGGAGATATTTTCATTCTAGAATAAAATATGTGTGTAGATGAAGATGATCAATATGTAACACATGCTTTGTGTAAACATAGTACTTCCTGATTACTATTGAGGGAAAAAAGAAGTATGATGACATTTAAGAACATCTTATTGGGGCAATTGTGCAATGCATGTGTTCTGAAGCAACATATAAAAGGATGTGGAAAGATCAAGATAGTAATGATATTATACAATGCACGTCATCAGGCACTATGATAATTCAAAGAATAAATGCTGTTCTAAAATTCTAAAATTGTACTATTTCGAAAGCACAGTTACTAATTTGGCTGTTTCTTATTTAATACCTGGCAAATACATGAGTATTCATCTTTGAGAAATGTCTTAGATACTGAAGTGCAGGAGCACAGAGATTAAAATTACAGCCTTTAATATTTGTGAAAGAAGGTTTGCGGTAGAACCTGTAGATTCTGTTGGAATCTAAGCTTCCTGGTAGTAGTTCTGCCCCTGTGGTAAGGAACTAAGTGTGTGCATATTGTACTTTCCTTTGAACTGGAGATGCTCAGTCAAAGCAAATAGGATGGTTGTGATGAGGATTAAATAAATCAATTTCAATAAAATGCATAAAGCATTTCAATAAAATAGTCCATTTCCAGGAAACCCAAGCAAACAAAGGACTAGGCATCAAACTCTTTCCTTTTTATAAATCACATTTTGAATTTAATGGATATATTTTGATACAATTTTAAGGACAAGGTTTAAAGAGATTTTCTTTCCAAAGGAACTCCATGGCACAGAAGAAGCATGGGTGAGGGGATTATCTAGGCCCGTTTTCTTAAGACATCTGAAACCTTGCTGAAGAAATGAATTAAAAACAGCTGGATACTCATCCTAGACTTTCAATCTCACATATGTTTGGTTTGAAAGTAAATTTATCCTATTTCACTCTGAATTCCTCCTTTGTGAGCAATGTATGGCCCAAAGTAATCTGTCTTACCCACAGACTATGTATCCACCAAGCCCATGACATCAAACATATATTTCTTGACTCATTCTAAAGTCCTTTATAATGTATCATTTACAATTTACATTTTGTTTTTAATACTTTGGGAATTGACTTTTGTAGGGAGCATAGAGTTCAATCTGAGTCCTTCGATATGATTCAATTAACAACATAACAAGGGGTGTGTACTTGTTTGTTTGTTTGTTTGTTTGTTTTTGAGAAACTGCAATTTTCTTTTTTTTGAGACATCAGATTTATAAAAATTAAAATAAGCAAATTTAGTTAGCCAATATAGTAAGTTAGAAAAGAGGACTGAATACAAAGAAGGTAGACGAGATAGATAACCATATGTTAGACATATGGTGTATATCTAGATCCAGACATAATTATATATATCTTGCTTTTAATTATATTATACTAAATTTTAGAATAATTTATGTACTATTTTCTTCTTCTTTATTACTTGTATTCCTCATTTTCTAAGTGAGTGATAAATTTTAACCATTTATTATAATATTTCAGTATACTCTATGTCTGGAACATTGTCCCTTGTAAATATATAGCTTTACATTTTATGGTACTTTGAGTATACTGTTACAACATAGATACCGTGACATTTATCTTTGTTCACCAAATGAGGAAGATAACAACATTGTGTTAGTATAATTTATCATTGATATTTCCATGTGTGGAATTCCATGTCAAATTTAAGAAGTCCTATTATACACATAATAGTTTAATATTAGAAACAAGGACTTTTACTATCTTCCTGCCATCATTTCTCAGCATGTAAAGATAAAATCAATATAATTTGAGTTGAATTATGTGTGAATGATTGATTTTGAAAATCACTCTTTTTGACTTGGTAACTTCAGTATCATTAAAAGTAGTCATTAAATGAATTTTTGTTTCCAAATGAAGACAGAATTCAGCAATTTCTGAAATGGCCCAGAGCATACTTCTGCCACTTTATTCTATGTATTTGTGTGAAACATGTATTCCTCATTGAAGACTATGAATCAAAATGTCAATCAACTCAGAAAAAAAATATTGGCAATACTCTGTATCTTGCAGTAGGAAGTACTCAGCTAAAATGTAATCTTGATATAAAAACAAGTAAACATGTCTATCCCATTAGCATACAACTTTTTTCACGTGTAGTGAATGACAAAATTATATGGACAATAAAATATTTGTGTTTTAATTATTTCCAATTAGTACATATTTTTAACCTGAAAACTTGTTAGTATGTTTAAGCGCATGGCACAATAAAATATCTCCAGTGAAGAAAACATTTAGGGAATCCTGAGTAGTATGGAATAAAATAAATTAATCTAAAAGCATACTTAAGTCTACTTCTAAATAATTATGTATTAAAAATTATGTGACACTATTTCTATTTTCAAACAGTACGTTGAACAAAACTGCTCCTAACATTTTGTTTTCGGATTAATTACTTCCAGCCTTCCCATACCTCTTTCAAGATTCTTCTCCCGTGTTTTGCAATCTGTTCCCTCGTCTCTCTTTTATTTTTAATTGGATATTTTATTCATTTACATTTCAAATGTTATCTCCCTTCTCGGTTTCCCCTCCAGAAATCTCCATCCCAACTCTGCTTCCCCTGCTTCTATGAGGGTACTCCCCCCTGCAACACACTTCTGCCCCCCACCCCCAGCCCTGGCAATCCCCTGCTCTGGGGAAACAAGTTTTCACAAGACCAAAGTCCACTCTTCCCATTGATGCCAGATAAAGCCATTCTCTGCTACATATGTGCTGGAGACATGGGTCCCTCCAAGTGTAAGTTCTCTATGGTTGGTGGTTTAGTCGCTGGGAGCTCTGGTGGGGGAGGGGTTCTGGTTGTTTGATATTGTTGTTCTTCATATGGGGTTGCAAACTCCTTCAGCTCCTTCAATCTTTTCTTTAACTTTTTCATTGGGGACCCTGTACTTAGTCCAGTTGTTGTCTGTGAGCATACACATTTGTATTTGGCAGGCTGTAGCAGAGTCTGTCAGGAAGACACCTAGCTATATCAGGCTCCTGTTAGCAAACACTTCTTGGCATCTGCAATAGTGTCTAGGTTTGGTGTCTGTCTGTGGGATGGATCCCCAGGTGAGGCAGCCTCTGGATGGCCTTTCTCTGCTCTGCACTTTGTATTCCTATTTCCCTTAGATAGGAACAACTCTGGGTTAAAAGTTTGGAAGTGAGTGGGTGGCCCCAACCCCCGAACAGTGTCCTTGCCTAACTCTGGGTATGGCCTTTATAACATCTCCATTCCCTTTGTTGGGTATTTCAGCTAATCTCATCCACATTTGTTCCTGGGAGCCTCTTGCTTTCCTGGCATCTGGGACTGGCTGGTGGCTATCTCCAGTTCCCCGTTCCAGGTGCTAGACACCTCTGTTCAAATTTCTGACCCTCTGTATATCATCCAGGTCTCTGCCCATACCTGATCCTGCCCTCCTTTTCACCTTCACCCTTCTCTCTTCCTCCAAATTCTTCCTCTACCTCCTGTGAATATTTAGTTCCCCCTTCTAAGGAGGACTGAAGCATCTACATTTTGGTCTTTCTTCTTCTTGAGTTTCATATGGTCTGTAAATAGTATCATGGGTATTCCGAGCTTCTGGGCTAATATCCACTTATCAGTGAGTACATACCATGTGTGTTCTTTTGTGACTGGGTTACCTCACTCAGGATCATATTTTCTAGTTCCATTGATTTGCCTAAAAATTTCATGAAGTCATTGTTTTTAATAGTTAAGCAGTACTCCATTGTACCAGATTTTCTGTATCCATTCCTCTGTTGAAAGACAACTGGGTTCTTTCATGCTTCAGGATGTTAAAAATAAGGCTGCTGTGAACATAGTGGAGGATGTGTCCTTGTTATATGATGGAGCATCTTTTGAATATATGCCCAGCAGTGATATAGTTTGGTACTCAGGTACCTATGTCTAATTTTCTGAGGAACCACCAGATTACTTTCTAGAGTGGTTGTACCAGCTTGCAATCCCACTAACCCTGAGATTCTATGTCACGCAATTCAGAATGGCAAAGATCAAAAACTCAGGTGACTGCAAATGCTAGCAAGTATGTAGAGAAAGAGGAACACTCATCCTCTTCTGTGTTTTTTTCTCTTTCTTTCGGGAAACAACTCCCAAATATTCTTATTTCTTTCCCTGCTTTCTGCTCACATCCAAAACCTTTATGAATTTCCTTTTAACCACCAGCTGACAATCTATTTTAGCTATTTGAAGCACAAAACCCCAGGACTACTTTCAAAATGATGATGCACGGAGTATATAAAATAATTCACTGAATAAATAAGCACCAAGTGAACCTGATTTTTTAAATACCTACAATTTTCATAATAAACCTTAGCAGCACAATAGCTAATGCATTGCATATGATTGTGGTGTATTCCAGCAATGATGTCTGGTACAGTATTAGAGATTTCATTGATAAGTTGTAACATATTTCATTAAAGACCTACAGAGAAAAGTACTATACAAAGAGATGCAAAAAGGATGCTAAATAAAATTCAGCACACATTTACCTTAATGCTATGTTCTCTTCCTAACTTCATGTTTCTTCTCTCTCTCTCTCTCTCTCTCTCTCTCTCTCTCTCTCTCTCTCTCTCTCTCTCTCTCTCTCTCTCTCTCTCTCTCTCTTTCTCACTCTCTCAAATACTGAACACATTTAGATTGATAATACAGTGCCAAGTCTAGAATCCTCGCATACTGATTACTACAAGTTCATCAAACCCAGTCACTATTGCTGATGGTGAGAATTCCTTATCGACAGGAGCCTGATATGGATGTTTCCTAAGAGGCTCTGCCAAAGTCTTACTGATGAAGATTAAGATGCCTGCAATTAACCATCAGACTGAGCACAGGGACCCCAGTGGAGGAGTTAGAGAATGGACCGAAGGGGTTTAATGTTTGGTCATCATTTGCTTTTTTTTTTTTTTTTTTTTTTTTTTTTTTTTGAACTTAGGCATTCCAGTGCGGTTATGATGAAATCATAAAGTAGTTATGATTTGAATTTTCCTGATAGATAAATATAATTTAAAAATGTTTCTCAGTCATTCTTACTGAAGCTTCTAAGAAATCTCTATTTCTTGAAATTGGGTACTTTGTTTTACTGAAATTTGAGTTATTTGAGTCCCTTGTATAAGTTGCATATTTACCCTCTCTCAGATATAATGCTGGTAAAGTTATTTTTTTTCCAGTCCTTTGGCTGTCTCTTTGCCCAAATGATTGTCTACTTTTCTGTGTGGGGCCTTTTAGCTGTTGTGATTGGGCTCATTATGCAGAGGGCTAGTACCACCCACAGATGAGTTATCCTACAATGTTTAAGAAAGCATCTTGAGAAATCCCTGAGGAATGAGTAACATTCCTCTCAGTCCTGCCCCCAGGATACTTTACTGCTTTGAGTTTCTACCCTGGCTTCTCAGTGACCTCTATGTGTAAGACAGTAAGTCATTTCCTCCCCGGGTTGCTTTTAGTCATTGTATTTTATCATAGCAACAGAAATGCTAAGACACAGAGTTTCTCAGTTTAATTCATATTTTGATGGACTGTCTATTGAATAATGAAATCACCCAGCACCTTTCCTCTGAGGACTGTGGGTCCTCTTATCTTTAAGACTGTTCCTTTTGATAACTGAGTGCCCTTATAGTTGTTGCATTTCTGTTAAGAAGAGTAATATCCCATTGGTAGATTTCGTTTTGTTTTAAACTCTGTTTTGTCAGATATTAGAATATGTATGTCTACTAATGTCTTAAGTATATTTGGGTGGGGTACTGTTACCAATTTTCTTATCTTAAAACAAAGTCTGTATTTGGGGACGAGATATATTTCTTGCAGGCAAGGGAAAGTTGGATCATGTTTCTACCTAATGTGCTAGTTTTGTGTCTTTATTTGGCAATTGAGATCCTTAAAATTCAGAGTTGTTACTGAGAAACATTCATCAATTCTTGTCTTTTGTGGCTGCTGCAGTGTTTTCCTGAATCTCTTCTCATTCCCCATCATAACAGCGTTATTTACCCAGTGGGTGTGTTTATACTTTTATTCTGATTTAATGATTCCAGTTATTATTCTATCTTGTAGTCATGTGTTCCTTTAATTTGTTTTAATAATGTTTTTCTTTTTTTCACTCTTGATTCAAATTTAATAGACAGGTTTGCTGGGTATAATATTCTAAGGTAATTGTCATGGTCTTTCTGAACTTTGAGTATCTAAGTCTTCTAGCTTTGTAGATTTTGTTATCTAATAACCAGGTGCTATCAGGTATTATTCTGATAGGTCTACCTTTACCAGTGAAGGCCTTTCTTCTGCTATCAGTGTGTTTATTCTTTGTTTTAAAGGTTTTAACTATAATATGTAATGAAAATTTTTTCACATTTTGCCAATTTGGTACTCTGTAGGCCTCTTGTCATTAGATAGGCATCTCTTTCATTAGATGTAGTGACTTGTGTTCTCACGCTAATTTTGTTATCTAAACACCTGTTTGCAGTGTTCCTCATGTAGAACTTTAGGAAGTCTGGACCTACTTGGTTTTGACTGGTCAATAATGTTACCAGCTCCAGTGGCTGGGACAGAAACAGAGGCAGGACTTTTAGGGTTCCCAGGAAGGGACCCGGGAAGGAAGAAAAGGGGATTCCTCCATGTTGAGGGCTTGGGAGATGGACCACACTGGAAAGTTGCAGGAGGTAGTATAGTTGCTGGAGGAAAATTGCCTCAGGAGGGCTGCTCAGCTGGGTCCATGCCAGTGGAAATAAAATATAGACTTAGTAAGATTAAGTCAGAAGGTCAGAGGAGAGCCACATGAAATTAGGGAGCGGCCCAACCACTGAACTGTTAGGTTATTTCCAATATAGGGCTGTGTATGTGTGTCTTTCTTTCAGGAATTCAGAACGCTGGAGGGATAGCAAGAAGCATGCATGCACCCACAGGACAGTATAGAGTGGACTAAAATATGACTGCTACATCTAGGTTTAGGACATTTTCTTGCCTTTGTCTAGAATTTAGAGGTTAGAGCTTCTCATCATATCTCCACGTTCTTTCACTTTTTGCTCATTTGATATTTAATTTCTCATTGACTTTTAATGAAATGATCCAATTTCTTTCCTTTGTCTTCTATCTTCAACTCTCGGCTTAAGACATGACCTAAATATTGACGAGGCTTCCCATTGAGATCTTAGATTATTTTTTAAATGTCTCTTCTATTTCTAGCATCATTTCAGTTTGGGCTTTCTTTAAAACAATAATCAAACTCCATCTTAGCGTCTTGCATTGACTTCCTTATTTCGTTCATGTCTTTGTCCTAGTCTCTTTCTCCAACAAAGTATTTTTATTGATTATTCGGAATTGTACATAATGCAGCCCTAACACACTCACTTCCCAGTCTTCCCAGGCCCACCCAACCACCTTTGTAATACACCCCCAAGAAAAAGAAGAAGGAAAGAAATATGCCAAGTCCAATTTGTTGTTGTCCATGTACTCACTGGAGCTAATCAACCACCCATTGGCAGTCTCTTAAAGACAGCCAGAGTCCTTTCATATCCCTACATCTGTCAGAAACCATCAACTGGGAAAATCTACATTCTGCATCCCTATCACAATTTTTGAGAGTTCTCTTCAACTGATACCTCTGCATTTTGGAAGGGGTATAGGTTAGGGAAAAAGGTTATCACAGAAGTCTTCCATGCCTCTCTTTAGAAACTGTGAGTCTTCAGTCATCAACACCAATGGTTGTGATGCCCACCTTCTATCCCAGCAATGACAACAATAGCTTCTATGGCTTTCTCTCTTAATCTTATTAGATTAGTTTAGCAATAATTGTGTTTATTCTTTTGAATTCTTTGTCTGGTATTTCTATGTCTTTTATAAAGGGAGCATTGTTTTGCGATTCTTAATTTTTGGAGAATGCACATTATTTAGTGTTTCATGTTGTTCTTTCTCTGAATTGAGATGTGTCTATCTGGAGTGACTTTGTTGGATGGGTCTGCCTGTCTTTCTTTTTTCTTTGTTTATTTCTCTTCTTTCCTTCTTTCCTTCTTTTTTTCCTTCCTTTCCTTTCCTTCCTTCCTTCCTTCCTTCCTTCCTTCCTTTCTTTCTTTCTTTCTTTCCTCTTTTCGATTTTCTTCCATAACTAGTTACATTTCTTCTTTTATCAAAGGTATTCACCATTTGTAGGATGAAGCACATTCGTAGCAGGGTTGGATCTCAATACCATCGGCCTGATATCTGGAGATACAGCTTCTGTACCAGACATCTATTTCCCTGTTATAGTCAGATGCCTTCAGCAGTTTGGTCAAAGAACCTGGTATGAGTTACTTTTGGTAGTGTTAACTAATCCTGTACACCTGGATGTTTCAGTTAGGCAGCTTGCAGAACTCTGAAATTCTGGGTCATATGTGATTGGTGGCATGGATCTAGCAGATCCCAGAAGGAGTGAAATTGGCTGAGAGGAGGTGGTTGTCCATGGCAAATATTCACAGGATCAGGGAGAAATTAAAATGGGATAAGACAGAAAAGAAGAGCTTTGACAGCCTACCCCTACATATTTCCATACTAGGTGCATTGTATTTTATTTCTGAGAATTCTATATGCAAGTATTATATTTTTATTAGCTCTTCTCTTCCATGTCACCTTCACACTCTCTCATACTCACAACCTCTTTATTAATCATTGTTGTTACAGGTCCTCTGCAAAAGTGAAAGAAACAGAAGTGGTTGAGGAATAAAATTGTTAAATATTGATAAATGTGAGGGAGAAAGGGTTCAAGGGACGAGTTTCTGCTCTTTCTCATAGACACACACACATGTAAAAAGAGAAAAGTGATATGCTACAGAAAATATTGAAATATTGAAACATGTTAATTTTATATAATGTTTTACTCTTAGGAATTACACACATTGAACCCTCCCCCCTTACTGCCATTGGTGAATGAGAGCTGGGATAATTAACTGATGGGAAGCAAGGTCTCCACAGGATCATCTAATGTGTTGTGATACCTTCCAGTGACCCTGCTCTCAGACCCCGATGTACCTGAGATTATTTCAAGATGATTAAGCATAACTGAAAATGAGACAAGTACCAGAAAGTATGACTAGAAAGTTATTGAATAACCTCTAAAGAGAAGAAGGTATCTGTTCATTGAGGTATTTAGAACAAATGAAACTTAGTAGTTTCCTGACCTGTGTGCCAACTGGGAAAATTAATGAGAATTTAATGTAACTTAGGTAATAAAATCAAGTAAAGTCATTCAATAGGTGAGAGTGGACCTTTAAAACAACTTAATGTACTTGACCTATGCTGTCACTGGCCATTTCTTATACGTGTATAGATGCTAATAGATATTTTATTCTGTTGGCCTACTGATATAAAGTCAGAGTCAAAAAAGGCAATTACTGTAGAAACATTTGCTGCAAGGTGAATTACCTTTCAATTCATACATGCATTTTAAATGTTTTCAAATATGAAATTAAACTATAAAACAATTTTAAAACAAATCTTTAGTGTGACAAAACCATATCCTTAATAGAGCTTTATTTTCTCATATTCATTTAATTCTTTTACTTAATTGAAACCTAAAAGGCCTCTTTTAGAAACAATTATCATGAGGCAGTATTAGTTTATAAGAATAAAATTTCTGGCAAAATTGCATGATCATGGCTGTAGGACATTTATTTCTGTTGGTAGGCAGAAATGTTTTATCATTAACTCCAATCATTTCCAATTTTTCTCTTTAAGTTAATTAGGTGCTCAATCACCTCTGGATCTTGGAACTTAACAACTTATAGCTAAGGTCTTTTATTTGCCAGGCAGAATGAATTCTTTCAAAATTTAGCAAACATCCTTTGATGGAAGAAGAACATCATGATGGCAGAACTGATAAGTAATAACTGTGTACTATTATGTAAATACAATCTAAATACATGAATATAGTGGCTGGCTCTTTAAGGAGTACATCCAAATAAACCAACTAAAGTATATAATAATGTTGATCAACAGGTATTCTAGGGATATTTGAAATGCTGTATCAGTCTTTACTACAAAGTGGTTGACCCATTTTTGTTGCTGTTGGTGGTTTTGGTTTTCTCTCTAAGCACTGGATCACTCCTACAGGCCTTAGTCCCTGGCTAGGGAACAATACTTTCCTCAAAAGTTACATATTTCACTTCCTTATCAAAGTTAAATGACAGTCATCCCATAACAATTCAACAGACATTCATATTCAAAGGTATCCTTAAGAGAAACCCTAGATGAATGAATCTTTAGAACAAGAGAAAAGGTCTAAAATGATATTTTGGCCCAATGAGCACTTTCTGAGATAGTGTCACCTTGTATAATTTCACCTGCATGCTGTGACCCTAGGCCTCTCAGGAAGCTTTACAATCCAATAGTGGTAGTTTTTGTAGATTATTTTTTGTCACAAAAGATGAATGTTGCCCCTATATTGATAAGGTCAGCCGTAATAATAGAAGACAAGAATGGTTTGCCAGGAAAGGGAGGCGAGGGTGGCTGTGTGGGTGAGGGAGCACCCTCAATGAAGCAGGATAATGGGGAGAGAATTGGGGAGTTCCAGAAAGGAAACTGGGAAAGGAGTTGACATTTGAAATATAAATACATAAAATATATAATTAAAAAATTAGTCATTTGAAATAAAAATATAATTTTTGGCCTCTACCATGACCTTTCATCTGTCCCCTAACTCTATGATATGGCATGTTGACTCCTCAATTTCCCTAACACTTCTCTGCTTATCCAGCACTTTCCATGACAGTAAATGCAATGCCAGTCTTACTATCATTATAATCTTGATAGTGTCTGGCAAACAGCTTGTTCTGCACCTGTGTTTGTTTTCTGGGTGGGACCATGCTAGGTTCACAAGGCTTTTGCTTGCCACAGACCAACTGGTGCAGAAAGTTGTTCTCTCCTCTCAGAACTGACAAAGTTTCGTGGTGGGAGACAGACAATTTTCCTAAACAATGGACATCTGACTGCTTGAAAGTCTGGTAAAAGACCTGGGCACATTTCTATTTTAATAGTAACCAAAGTGCCTGGAGTTTGTCTTTGTTAATAGATATAGCTTTTACACAGTCTCTCAAACTTCCTTGAAAATACCCACAAGCTCACTGGAAAGATAGATCACCTCTCTAGTCTGTGACCATTTTAGCTTGTATAACATTTTTTCTAAATCTGAACAGCACAATAATTGATGCATAAGTATCAAGCTGCTGATAGTTTAGAGTGAAGGAAAGTAACAGCTGATGCAAGAGGAAGAGGCCAGCATATTGCTCCAAGTACCTACTCTTTTGGGTAGCTTTCTTTTATAATAAGTCTTTAGTACTGGAAGGAACATCTGAGTTTGGAATGAACTTCCCCAAACAGCATGTTCCTATGTTGTTTCTAGACCATTTTACTAGATCATTGCCATACCATATAATGTGACTACTGCTAATCAAAAAATGAATTAAGTCTTTTATGTTAAGGGTATAGATGATTCATAATCTTACCTGTTATAGACACAGCTATTTAAGTTGTACTTGCCAACCCTTTACAGGACATTGAGGATGTAATGGGTAGAGATTGGAAGCCTATCAATGCATGATGAAGCTTCAGACTTCTGAAAGGATAGCCATAATTTCTCAATCTGATCATTGCTGAAGGATGACTCAACAGTACAGGTATTTTAATTTACTGATTTCCAAAGCCATATTAATGAACAGTAAGAATGCTCAAAACTAAAGTGTGGATTGGTTTCGGAGTGGAAGAATCGAGAAAACAATTTGTCTTCAAAGAATGAGCTTTTAGTTAGCATGGAGGACAAAGAGATAAAGTATTTATTTACTTGTTATCAGATCATTGGTTTTGGTAACTTTTGTAAAAATAGTCTCAGTACTTGACACCGTTGTCACTACTCTTACAGGTAGAATATTTTTCCCTGACGATTGTCAGAATTGCCCACAGCCCTTATTTAGGATTACAATATGACAACGGTGTGGATAGGTACTGTTTGATAAATAGTCTTAATTCTGCATGTGGTACACATAGTGCTTAGAAGACAGTGGGCCAGAGCCAGTTCTCTCTTTTCTCACTGTATGTCCTCGGAACTGAACTCAGCCTGCCAGGCTTGGGGCTAAGCACCTTTACATTCTGGGTCAGCTCAGTTGTTCTTATATGCAAACAAATTAACACAAACAAACAAACACACACATAAACAAAAAAAAACCACAATACACACATATGGACAGACACACACAAGCAAACACACTACAATATAGCTGTGATTACAAGATAAGAATAAATTCATCTAGTAAGATGTGACTTTGCATCATGATGTATCATTACCACTTTAAAATAGAGATGACCTTTTGAATTTTTGGTATCACCATTTTTTTCTAGGTTTATTTTATACTTAACCTGAAAAACCAAACTATAGGTATTTTCATGTTAATCCATTTTAAATAACAGAACAAATATCAAACACATCAAAATTAAGGCTAGCAAGAATTTTTCCCTTGATTGACTCTATAACTCTCACATAAAACAGTATTTTCAAAGCATGAATTTTCCTATTTTTAACATCAATTTTTAATATGCTAGGCATAAGAAAAGATATTTGAAAAATATTTGAAATAAATATTACTATTTTTTTTTTCATTTTAAAAAATCTGTAGTATGTAGATGCCCTGAAAATGGCATTTGAGAGGTGAGAAGTCTGGCTGATTCACATGTATATTCTTTTACTTATAGAAGATTGGACATTTCATTGTTCCTATGTTGAATAATTCTTATATATTCACCATGGAAAGTTATTTCTTATATTTACTAACTGAACCATTTCTGTTTTATTTCTATTGATTGAAATCCTGTTTGTAGATTTAATTATTTTCCCAATTTTTCAATTATACCATTTTTTTTCCAGTGGAGGGACATGGGTTTATGTTAATCTATACAGACTGAAACATGAATTTAAAATTTCTTGTCGCTGGCGATGCGTGTTCTCATATTGAGACCGTTGGGTGACACGAATTTTATTGAGGGCTGCCCTCTGTAAATGCTTTTAGCATTTTCTGATTTTTTTTTTCCTTGACACCCTTGTTTGAGTTCAGGAGTACCTGAAACCCTTACTCTCCACATTCTGAAGAAGGCCTGCAGCCTTTGCAGGCTGCATGGTACTAAGATGCCAGGGGAAGAAAATAATAATCAACAATAATATCGACTCATAAATATATAACATAACCCATTAAACATGAATCACAGTTTCATGTCACTGTCCTTGTGCATAAACTAATTAAATGTCCACCAAAAGAATACTATTTTCTAGTAATTTGCATGTTTCTTCATATGACATTTTTGTTAAAATCATCATGTAATAATTTTTACTTACTTAGAAAAAATAATAACGTCTCTGTATGAATGGCTTTCCTTATTTAGTGTTTTTTTTGCAGTTTATTTCAATCATTTTAGTGTACAGACATAAACCAGCTAATGTAAAGATTATTCTAAAATCATTCAAGTGTTCAGTAACAAATGTAAAAAAATAACTATATTTAGGCAAGCAAGAATAGAATTTTTTGAAACACCAGTAGGAATTTTATGTAACTTCTATAAAGCCATAAAATATCATTACTAAAAAATACCAAAAAGCAAAGTTGATACCATTTTCATCTTTTTTTTGTTTCATCTTTTCTTATAATTCTAAGTTATTGAGTGAACTGATTTGCTTAATAATGTGAGCACAGGAAAAACTATAGTAAACCTGAAAATTCATGTATAATTACTAAATGAAGGACAACTGGACAAAGGACTAGTTGTTGAAAATTATTACTAAGTACAAGTATATTTATCTTGGAATTTAGAGGACTCATGTGGAAAATGTCATGAAAATGACATTTCAGGCTGGAATAAGGAAATGGTCACATGTTTAACTTGATGAAATCATATTGGACTATGAAACCAATGGCAGCCTACATACATGAAGGATATGTGTGGCTGACACATATGAAGGAACAAAAATCCTGCAGTGGATGAGGGAGTTGAAGGTGCTGGGAGATGAGAGGGGGGAGGGAGGGAGGGAGGGAGGAAGGGAGGGAGAGAGAGAGAAAGAGAGAGAGAGAGAGAGAGAGAGACAGAGAGACAGAGAGACAGAGAGACAGAGAGACAGAGAGACAGAGAGACAGACAGAGAGAGAGAGAGCATGTATTTTTACACTCATTGTAATCTTAAGGTAAAATATTTTAGTCCTATCACATAAAACAATGGTCCTGGCCAACCTAAGCAGAAACTCCTTAATGGGAACTTTAATGAGAGCTTCTAACATTCACAAGACTGTAGAGACACACAGCAAAACAGATGCGTTCAAAGGGACTCTTTGAACTTGCATGAATAGTGTTGCTTTCTGGACATTTTCCATTTCTCTTGTGAAATGGTTCTGATCTCCAGGAGAGAGTGTCCAAACATCTAGCTTAGGCTGAATTCTACTTTTGTGTACAGCCACTACAACCTAGTAAGCTACATAACCAATATACCAAGCAGTTTCTCAAAGCAAAAGATATATATATATATATATATATATATATATATATATATATATATATATATATATGGATAGATAGATAGATAGATGGGTGGATGGATGGATGGATGGATGGATGGATAGATATATAGATGGATAGATAGATAGATAGATAGATACATAGATAGATAACCAATAGGAAGTCTAGATACTCACACATATCAACAAGAAAAAAATAAGCTGTGAGAGGTAACTGTAATTACCAAGCTGTTTCTGAAGGGACACAAACCACAGATTCACTCTAGCTGCAAATGTAATGACATTTTTATTAAGAAATTGTCCAAGACTATTCTTTAGCATTTCAGGGTCACAATTGTAACCACAATTTCCTCTAAATTTAAAAATCCATTCCCCCTAAACTAGAAAAATTTTCCCCAGAAAACTATCATAACCCAACTGAATTCCATTTAATTCTATAGTCAAACACATTTTGGTTCTGGAAAATGCTGTGGAGGAAAACAAAAAATCACACAAAAGCCCAGCCAACCAAACAAACAAAGAAACAAACAAACAAAAAAACAAAAACAGGATCAATTGCCCCTGAGACTGAGTTTGGCTTTCCCACAGAGAATGAGACGGGCACAGGTAGAAAGCAAACCAGCACCACTTGGAGGCACTCACTAGCCTGGAACTTGAGTGCTCAAGAGAAAGCTGCAAGCACACCTGAGAACATTCAGAGATCTGGCAGGAGCCCAGAGCTTACTTGGCCCCTCCTTACTAAGAAGCACTTTTTCCCTTTACCCACGTTTGTGTTTGTGCAGCAAAAGAATTCTCTTCTGAGTGAATGTGAAAAGGGAGTTCTGAGAGCCTAGGGAATTTATTGTGTTTAGAAGATCTTCCTTTTCTTCTTCCAGAAGTGTCTTTTCCCCCTGGAGCTCAATAGTTTAGCCATTGCACATCGGTATTAACATCTGGAAAAATCAATACTATCAGAGGCTTCTCTCAGGAGTGATGTGTATGCTGTCTCTTACAGTTTTTTTTTGAATGATGACGTTTGGTTTGTATGTAAATCTCAAAGAACAGGGGCATTTTTAAAGCAAAGGAGTGTTCAATAAATACTGGTCAACTAGACAAAGCAGGACAGGCTAGTTAAAGAAAATGGATAACTGTAATTCAGTGAGCACGAAGTTATTGTGTTGGATGAATAAGTTCAAAAGATCTGATGTTCAATATAAAAACTAGAGTAAATAATGTTGAATGATGGATATTTACCAAAAGAATAATATTAGTTATCTTTTACTATAAAACTGTATCTCTAGTAATTTCTTCACTAAATCTTTATTTCAGAGAATAATGGTTTAAACTTTTAATGTCCATGATAAAATCATTTTAATAATATTTAAAAGTCATAAAAATTAAAATTCTTGTTTAAAATGCTGGCATTAATGATCAGTTTTTCTGGCTTATTATAATACATGTTTCTAACTAGACATAATGTTGCACACATACTATATTTAGAATATTGTGTAGATTATTATCCGTCTGATGAAAAATGTATAACAAATACAAACAGATTGTTTTGTGCCATTTTTATCTTTTAAAAGCTCATGGATAAAGTCCTTAGCTACTTTGGCAACAAGAAAGTTTCCATGGCACTAGAGATGGCTCAGCCATTGAAGGTTAGGCTTACAAGCAGAGACAGAAAGTATCCATATGACAAAGTGTTCCCAATACCTCTATCTCTGAGCCTTTCAATCATTCTCTGGTTATAGCAGACATATTTGTCTTTTTCCATTTCACTGCCCCAATCCAAACCCCAGAAGGTAGAAAGCAACTTAATTTTTCCATGTTTGCTTTTCTATTTATCTTACATCATTGACTAAAATGCAACCTCAACCAAGGTGATGCTTGGTTTATGTCATGTAACCTTAATCTTGAATGATATTTACATTTTTAAAAAGAGAAAGATATTTTTTATATTGAAAGTTTGGTTTTATTTTTTATTTTGTAATTTTTAGAGTTTTCCTTGCATGCATGTGTGTTTGTGTACCACATGTGTGTCTGGTAGAGGCTAAGGTAAGAAGAGGTGCCTCATATCCCTTGTGTGTAGAGTTAGAATTGTGAGCTACCATATAGGTCATAAAAATAAACCCAGTTCCTGTGAAAAAGGAATAAACACACTTAAATGTTTAGGCTTCTCACCATCTGACTTAATTTCCTAATCATTTTTCTCATTGCTGTTCCATTTGCATGAGGAAAATGAACCGTCTTGGGCCAGTGAAATAAAAGCTTTTGCTGTTCCTTTGTATCCCTGAGGTGGTCTGCAGGCATGCTGTGGAAAAGCTCTGCTTTTAATGTTCTCAATAAGAAACATAAGTATCAATATTATCAACAACCTTCCCATCAGATGCTGTTAAACACCTAGTCCACCGAAATTGGCTATTTGATATTTCTACCAGAGGACTGCACTAATATATTCTACAGATTATTTCAGGGACGCATAATTATGAGAATGTTTCTTTGATAAATGCTATAACCAGATTTAGTTTGTCCATGCCTCATTTAACATAAGAAAGTCCCTAATCTGATAAAATTAATTGTAGAATATTTTGAAAATTATATTCTTCTAGGGTATGCTTATTGATTTAATGAGAATGAGGTAAGGACTATTTATTTTGTAGGATACAGATTTCTTTATACTTTGTAAACAGAATTTTAAATACATGACATTGATCACTTTGTAAATATACGAATCCTTTAGCTTGATGCAATCTTCTATTTATACAAAGAAGTTCTTGAGGCGCCTCTCTAAGCTGACTTACTGGACAGGGCACTGTGGCACTATGGCTTTTTATAAGAATTCAACCCAGACAACCACAACTCATTCCAGAGATTCAAAATGTTCCAGACCTAGAACCAGAGAAGAGACTGTAAAGAATAACACAAAACTGTTAAGAACACAAGTGGCAACATAGTGTCCCTTGGGTTAGCATTAAGACCTGCAGAAAGATTGGCCTAATGAGAAACATTGTGGAAAGCAATGCCAGTCACTACCTTTTGATGTCCCCAAGAGTACTCACAGCCCCTTAACATGGGAATGAGGATGTCTCACAGTTCAGATATGGTAGTGCTGAACTATGCCTCAGGAAACCTGGAGCAGAGAGAGCTACCCGCATCTGGGTGAAGACAGCCTAGTCTTCCCCTCTGGCATATTCCAGGCCACAGGGACAAAAATTCAGGTTATTTTGTACTATTCTTTAACAAACTGTGTTGTGAATAAAGATAAAGACTTCTCCTTAATGTGTCCTTAGAGGGAACCTAAAATGAGAGTAAAACGAACAGACAGACAAGCAAATAAACAAGCAGAAACCGCGAGCATTTATTAGGAGAAGGAGCAACTGGAGAACAATTAGGAAACTACTTCTGCACAAAGCCTGACTGAAATGGCAAAAAAAAAAAAAAAAAAAAAAAAAAAAAAAAAAAAAAAAAAAAAAATCTAAACTTGAAAATTCAGCCAAGGAGTTAGAGGAAATAAATAGGTACTGCTAAGTTTTATTATCCAGCAATATCTAGAATAAGAATGATTAAAGCACAGAGCAGAAATATTGTAAGATAAAATCCTAGAGGCAAAATGAGGAAGCGTGGCATTCTGGGGCACTGGTGTACAGACAGTATAAGGATGGTTATGATGGAAAATGTGTAATGAAAGACATGTTATCTGGAGTCAATAGGGTATCACCGATGCCAGGACAGCTTGCATTGTACAGGAAGGACTTGTTCTAATAAAGCTCAAATGTCAAGATTGAAGGGACATCCCAAGTTCTTATGCAAAAATAAATAAACAAATAAATAAATAAATAAAAATGGTTGGTATGGCACTAGGCTTTTCCTCTAAAGCGGTAGAAATTAGACACTATAGAATAGCATTTCAATCTACTGGAGGCTGGGAAGTACTTGAATATGTCACTAGTCCCATCCACGAGAGCCCTCCTTTGTGACTTCATCACCTCAAAGAACAACTTAGAATCTTATATGCCTTAGACATTAAGATTTTTAATGTGGGTTTGGGAAAGGCATATCCATTCAGAAAGTAAAATCTCCCACACCAATTCCACCGTCATGCTATTTGTCAAATACTGTTGATAATTTTCCAGAAAGCATTCTCAATGATTCGGGAACAGACTTAAAGAAATAAGGCTATGCTAGAGTGGTGCTCTCGGTAAGCAAAAGAGAGCAGAGATTTGCACAGTCCGCTTATGTGCGTGTTCCAACCTTCGTGGATAACGTTATCTTGAGAAAAACTTAAAAGTTTTCCGGAGTGAGTTTTAAATGTTTTTCAGTAAAGCCAAGGAAGACAGGCAGTGGTGGGAAATGGAAAATATTCTTCTTCAGGGCAGGAGAGAGATGGGATGGAGACAAATGGGAGCATGTAGATCCCATCAACCCCAGAGCAAACTGTTATTGGATGAAGGAAGATGTGGATAGCTATTTTACTTCCAAAAAGAAGGCGATAGGCATTCTAGATTAGAGAGTGGAAACGGAAAAGCCTCACTCATATAGTAGTAAATGAAACTGGATACAGTGGTCATTAGTCAGTTCCTTGTGCTGAACCCTCCAGCAAAATCTCCCGAGTAAGCAAGCGGTGGAGTCCCAGGTAAAATCTTTAGTGCTGACTCACAGAACTGTATCACATTTGTTTTCTAAGAAGTCAGATAACTCGGGTGTTGTCAGTGTCGTGGAGGTTTTACTGATTAGATAGTTGTTATTTTCTCAATATTATGAATCCATAAAACAATCACTATGGAGGCCTAGCTGTCTGGCTTATAAGCAAGGTTTGGTATGTGCTGGTTTCTATTTAGTTTCTGAAATGAAGTCGAGTATTGCTCGAATCATTGTAAGAAACACAGAGGCTAGAAAATTCACTCATTTGGCTGAGCACTTCCCTTTACCACTGAAGGCCCTGGAGTTAATTCCCACTGTTTGCAAAAAGAAACAATAAATAAACAACAAAGAAAATTGTGGAGCAGTTTGGCGGTGAGGGTTGTCCTGATTCTCGGTCAAGATAAGTGAAGACCTCGAACCCTAAGGGAAGACAGCAGGAGCTTCCTAGTCTCTCCAGAGGTCAAGCTGCCCTCACTCAGCTACAGCACCCCACAGCCCCCTCATAGAGTGGTGTGGGTCACGCCTCAAGTCCCTCCTCCACAGATGAGGATGAGGAAGTAGGCTCAGTCAAGATCAGCCACACCCCAAATCCCTTCTCTACAGGACAGGATGACTCAAGACAGAAGCAGGACCATATCCCCATTATGTTGATAAGGCATCCCCAAGCCCTCAGGCCAAGCCAATAGGAAGCACTTGTTGTCAGACTCTGAACTATCCCAAAAACTGTATATATGAGGCCTGTCCGAATTTAAAGCTGTGTAGGAATTACTCCATCGTCTGAGAGCTTCTTTCATAAGAGCTGTAACACCGGTGCTTGGGAAGAGATCTGCTCTCCCGAATTCACCTCCACCAGAAGCTCTCCTGTGCCCTTTGCCACCTGACCCAGCAGCAGAGGCAATGAAAGACATCCTCCCTGAACAGAGATCTCTGGGTGGGGCTCCCAGAACACACTCTCACAGAAAATATCACCTTTACAAGTAAAAGACAAAGATGACTTAAGCTCTAAATGATTCCAGATACTCTGTGTTTGATTTTTCAAGGAGCTACCTCTGATCCTAGGCCTTTTTCTAGAGTTTACCTTATTTTGAAATATTTTATATACAGAAGAGACAAATGTATGCTTAATTTGTTTTTAACATTATATAGTACATATATAATATTAATGTATGTACTATAATATAAGTATGCTTACTTTGATTTTAACATTATATAGTACATAAATAATATTAAACTATATATATATATATATATATATGTATATATATATATATATGTATACATACATAGTGGTCTCCTACTACTATGCAAAAATTTAATGATTTATTACATTGGTTAAAATATATTTGAGCATAGAGACTGTTTTTAACTCATGGAAATCCCCATAATTATAATGTGTGCATGAAGGCCAAGGCAATGGTTACGATAGACTCACTCTGTTACAGTTTATTATCTATGAAATGGGAAGAATGGCTACATTGGGAGCAGTTCCCGGTGGCAATCTCCATCTTCATCTTTCAGTCAATACCCACAGGGCAAAAGGGTTCAGGAAGATGGGGAATGTCTGCAGAAGGGCTGTCTTAGGGCCACACTGTGATGTAAATCTTCCTAGTCATGATACCTATTTTCCAAAGGAGGAGAAGCAGTTTCTTTGTAGAAAACCTACCAAAGTCAATATAGCCAATCTAAGCAATGGCACACAACACAATGTATGTAAGGAGCTCAAGGAGGAATAGGAAGCCATGCATAGAGAGAAAAAATCCAGGCAGGAGAGATGACTCAGTGCATTTGCTGCTCTTGCAGACAACCTTCATTCAGTTCCCAGCACCCACATCAGGTAGCCAACCGATGCTTTCAACTGCAGGGATGCAGTATTCTTTTTTGTCCACTTCCGGTGCTCATGTTAATGTGCACACACACACCGCAGCACACGTGCATACATATATGCCACATATACATAAATGATTAAAAAGAAAACAAATCATTTTAAAACAGAAAGTATTTTATTAATTCATAGGTACCATAATTTTACCCAGGAATCTAGTGTAAATATGAATGAATTCTATTCGTTCTAAAGGGAATCTATAGTTGAATCCCATGAGAGCAGAGAGAAGGGTAAGCTCCAGATACAGCCACATGGAAAGATCCTCTCTCTGGATTTAACTTGCTTGGAACAATTTCTTTCAAGACTTGCCTTCAGGTTCCAAGGGAACCTGAGAGAAATTCTGTGCTTTGTCTTAGAAATATCTGCAGTGTAGGGCTAGCTTAGTGCTTCCGTGTAAGCAAGGCTGACTGATTAAATTGGGTAACATTTCTCCCTTTAGTGCCAGAAGTTGATATGGTGTAGTGAACTTAGATCTATTCTTAGTTACTTTTATGTTCAGGAAATTGCTTCACTGTAAATAAACCTTTTTCCTTAAGTGGTAGTTAAAAAGAATGTTTTATGTGCTGTTTCTAGGTTGTGAAAAGTCAAAGGATATAATTACTGTGCTTTAGTTGCATTGTATTGGGTATATTTGGGCCATAAATTTTATTATAATTTTCTTTTCAAAATTTAGTTTAATTTTGTTTAAATTTCATTCCTATGAATAGCGGTAACACTAAAAATGATTTCAGAGGAAGATGCCAAGTATCTTCTACCTTTCTCACCATTATTGCTTTGAGACGGCGTCTCTTACCATCATGGCTTAAAAAAAAAAAAAAAAAAAAAAAAAAAAACCACTTTCTCCTAGACTGGCTGGAAATCTGTCTCCAGGCATCTCTCTGCCATGCTGCCAATTATAAACATGCTCAATAAAAACTATTTTTTTACCTATGTGTTAGAATTTGAACTCAGGTCAACATGCTAAGGAGAAAAGTCCATTTACCAAATAAGTCATTTCCCCAGCTTTTAATTTCTGTATATTTTTGAAACTTCAATTTTGTATAAAAACTTATTTGTAAATGTCTCTAAACTAAGGATATAACTAAACAATATTTTAAAAAAGCAATTTCTTCATATAAATTAAATTATAGTACTGCTCATTTCTTTCTGCTTTTTAAGTTTAATGCTTGTAAAATTAGTTTTAGATAAATTTTAACATGAGAACCATCATAATAAATGTGAAAACTTGTACTGAAACAGACTAAACACCTTTAATTTTATAATCATCCCAATATAAATTTTCTCCAATTGGCTCTGTATTAAATTTATACATTTTAGAAAGTGAGTCCATATCTGAGGACAAGGTTTCACTGAGGGCAGGCCTCCGGGGTGAAAATCTGTGCTGTTTCTGGTGGATAATTTTTTAAATATGACCTTAGACCTCAAACCTCATCAAACCTGTGGCCTGGGAGGTTTTATTTCATTTTATTTGGATTTTTTTAGACAGTATTTTCCTGACTATCTTGGAATTCTTACTGTAGACCAAACTGGCCTTAAACTCAGATATCTGCCTGTGTCCTTTCCCTGAGTGCTGGGATTATAGGCTTGAACCATAATTGTTTGTCTAACTGTAGTCTTTTTTTTTTTATTGAAAAAAATTTTTTTCTCATACAATATATGTAGATTATAGTTTCCCCTTTCTCTACTCCTCCCAGCTCCTCCCCATCTCTCCTCCTATCTGGATCCACTTTTTCTTTTTGTAAATCTTTTTATTGGATATTTTATGTATTTACATTTCAAATGTTACCCCCTTTCCGCTCTCCCATACCCTTCCCCCATCCCCTTGCTTCCATGAAGATGCTCCCACTCCCAACCACCCACTTAAGAAGTTAGCAGCATCTAGAACTCAAGCCTTTTATGTTTTGAAGCACAGTGAATGGAGTGGTGTTCAATCTCTTTTAAACCACCTTAGTTCAGGAATATACACCATAAATGTCCCCATGGTATAATGGCTTCATCAGCTAACACGGCTTTTATAGAACTTCCACCAAGTACATTTCTGCTAAGCTATATGCTTGTATAGGTATGTTTTTTGTTTTTATAATATTGCCTGTTTGGTAGGCATAGGAATCAGTATGAAATTTATTGACAAATGTCAAGATTTTCAGTTTCTATAACAATAAATGTGCTGTCTCTAGCTTCAAAATAGGAAATATTTATTTCGGTATCATTTAATCTTATTAAAACAATCTTTTTTGCGAATATTTTTATGGTCAAACAAGAGTATATTGAATACAAAAGTTTTGTAAAATTTGAAAGCCTTATAAAGTATAATGAATTACTAATGGCTTTAAAAGCATCTACTTAAATATAGACTGTTCTAGAATGCTTTTTGAAGAATATTAAGCTATAAGAGTTTGAAAATTCCAACACTTCCTAAAATAATTAATAAAGGTCTAATAGTATTTATAAAATTTTTTCTTAAACAAATGCCTATAGAGTAATTTGATGACCTTCCACCTGTATCTGATGCCATAGACATCTGTATGGTTTTACTGTTAGCTTGAAAGACACCAACCACTGTAGTATGGAATACACTTGAAGGATAAATAGCAGAAAATGACAAACTCAGGCTTGCTACTTGTACTGGCTGGTTTTGTGTCAACTTGACACAAGCTGGAGTTATCACAGAGAAAGGAGCCTCAGCTGAAGAAATGCCTCCATGATATCCAGCTGTAAGGCATTTTTCAACTAGTGATCAAGGTGGGAGGGCCCAGCCCATTGTGGGTGGTGCCATCCATGGGCTGGTAGACCTGGGTTCTATAAGAAAACAGGTTGAGCAAGGCAGGGGGAGCAAGCCATTAAGTGATATCCCTCCATGGGCTCTGCATCAGCTCCTGCTTCCTGACCTGCTTGAGTTCCAGTCCTGACTTCCTTTGGTGATGAACAGGGATATGGAAGTGTAAGCTGAATAAACCCTTTCCTCCTCAACTTGCTTCTTGGTCATGATGTTTTGTGTAGGAACAGAAACCGTGACTAGAACACTACCCCTCCGTTCAAATCAATTTTTGTGAATCAGATCATACTCATACATGGTTTGAATGAAACTTAGTTTCTCAAAACCATTGGTGGATGATGTTAATAAACACAAAATGGAATCTAGGGGTTGTAGTGCAGCAGTGCTACTTGAATTTTCAGTCTTAATAAGTTTCTTCATATCAAAGTTGAGATGCTGATTAATTTCAAAATGATATACTAAATCTTGGAATGAGAACTTCTACTGTTGAAAATTGTAGGTTGCTAGAAATGTCATGTCCTCCAGTGTCTGAAGAGATTGGAATGGTGTTTTGTTTTGTTTGGTTTTTCTATCTGTATGTTGAAAAGAATAAAATTTGAAGAGAAATTCAAGTGTAAATTTGAAAAGAATGAGGATTTCTCATGAATCCTCATTAGGTCACATCCTTGAAGCTTCCTAGAGTAACAATTACCTATTATTGCCCAAGAAGTAATGCTTTGTGTACCAAAGAGTGATGAGTGTTTCCATAAACCTAAGATATGGACAGGAATGGACACTATAGAATTAAGGTCAAGAAGAGTGGAGTAAAATTATATATCTGGCTGAACTTGTGACACTGTACAACTTCTGAAGTTGCTGATTTTGATACAACATGGATTGCTGGTGACAGTTTCCTGGTTAGCCGTCTGGAGGCTCCCTGGTAGAACTGTGCCCCTTTCTCATTTTGCTTTGTGCTGATTTTCTGGATAACTACATTTACATAGCTTAAAGACTCTTCATGTTTTGTCTCTGCTACAGAATATCAGGCAACTACACTTAAGGTCTCATGCTATTTGAATCTGATGAGGAGGAAGTAGTAATTACTCTAAGTAGATTGGTAAGTCATGTAATGAGTGGGTGAGAGATAAACCTCAGAAACAGGCAGAATCCTGTCATGTCAGTAAAGTTTCCAGTATAAATTGGTCCAGAGGAGACTACAAATAAACATAAAGATAAAGGGCAAGTTGTAAGATCTAGGTATATAGTTCAGTAGTAAAGTGCTTAACTATCATGCATGAAAGCTATGCTCAACATCCAACCTACTAAAAACTAAAATTGCTACTCCATCAGTTCTGATCTATGTATTGACGCAGTGAACAGTACTATTTTTAGAGCTTGGACAAGTCCCTATTATACATTGAGTATGAAGTTTTAACCTGAAAAATTACTTACCTGACAGGTTTAACTAGACACGGGAGAAGGAGGAAGGTTTGTGGCAATTTAGGCTTCCCCAGACCAAATGCTTTATCACCTAGCAGGTCGATTGATAACACGGGAGTGTCCATGACAAGGAAAACAGCAATGGAGAGTCATTGCCAATGTTCCAGCCAAGCATAACACTGTATCATTCAGGCTGGAACTCGGTCTGAGAAATAGCTTTCAGTGCGCTCAGGGAACTTAATCTCTTCAGAAATGGGGTTCAGCATATGTAATAGAACTCTGATATTAAATAAGCTGTATACAAACATTCCAGCTTAGACTAGTATCAGAAATTCTGAAGGTATGTTTGTGTTAGCCAGAATCAGATTCCTTTGATATAATGCTGATTATCACTAGTGAGCTTATTTAAACATCTGAAGCATTATTCTAATGCAAATTACTGAATTTTCCCTAAGCAAAAGAGCAAGATATCCCCAGGGATTTAGTAGTGACACTTATATTTTGTGCATAACTATTGGTTGTCTAATTGGACTTTAGATCCAATCAATAGGAGGGAATAATTCATGTCTAGTACTAAATGTCTACTCAACTTCTCTATGACTGGTAAGAACCTACCACAGCCAGTTTTCTATGCAACTATAATTTCTAATTGCAAGGTAAATACATATTCTTATGCCCATAGATAAGTGGAGCTCTTGCTGCTCATCAAAGATGCTTCTTTATGCAGCAAATAGAGACAATTATTAAAAGTTACAGCTATCATTGGAACAATTGGCCATGGGGGTTCTCAGTCCCAACTGTTAAATACATAACACGTGCCCTACACCTATGGATCAGCAAACATAACAGAAGAGGAGGCAGAGATATTGTGAGAACCAGAAGACCTAAACATCTGCTGTGAAATTGCATCTTCTGTACATGAAAGGGAAGCTACACCCATGAAATCTCAATATTGTGGTTGCCTAAATCATAGCAATACCAGTTGAAATTACAATATAGATGGGTAATTCCCACAAGACCTCACTCCTAAACTAAGAACTAAAGGCAATTAATGATGGTTGAAAGAGAGTGAAACAGTCCTTTTCATGGCTGAAGCCCTTATTTACCTACCTTATACCAAATAACAAAAATCCTAAAAACGTAAAAGTAATTCTAAATGAATATACATAAAGTGTTATTTATATATATAGAGAGAAATATATATGAAATATATATATATGTGTGTGTGTGTGTGTGTGTGTGTGTGTGTGTGTGTGTGTGTGTGTGTGTACACACATATATATGTAATAATAATTACGGAAAGAGACACTGCAAAATTAAGAGGGAGTTGGGGTAACAGGAGAAATTGAAGTGGGAAGAAATAAAGGGATGATGTAAACACAGTATGCATATATAAAACAAAAGGAGAAAGAAAAATGTTCATGGGAATGCCTGTGATTAAAAGTGAAGATACCAGACGCAGGGTGACCTAGCCACAGAAAATTTTCACAATGCTAGAAGTCAGAATTCGGATACGAGAGTGTAGACATTGTCAGGTTTAATGATCTTCATGACAGCCCCCATCCAGGTTACAAGAGTATAACAAACATCTTTGATAAGCTTTTAAGAAGGCAGTTATGCTATTGTGACCCAAGAATCTCCCAAAATCCTCTTCCAGTCACTACCACATTGGAAGTTAGAATTTCAAACAAGAGAATCGTAGCGTGTACAAGTATTAAGCCCATGCTCTACTGCCCCATGCTCTTGTATTGGTTATTTTATTTGTTTACATTTCAAATGTTATCCCCCCAGAATCTTAAATTTACGTCTCATATGCATGCAAAATCCATTCCAGCCCAAGAATTTTGAAATCCTAATGGGCTGTAATTCTGGAGTCTCAACATTGTTTGGCTCAGATGAGGGGCCTGTCCCATACATCATCATGACCTATTCTTCTGAGGCCTTGCCTTATGCTGCTACACACTGAGAGTTGGGATTTCAAACCACTGATGATAAATACTAAATGGACACACTCATTTAATCAACACTGTATTTAAATGTGTCTTTTCAAATGATGGGGACTGGGAGTCATTTTAATTCAGGTTCATTTTGTTAACTCGCAGTTTACTTAACACTCACTATGAACCTGAAACAATTAAAGCAATCTTTCTGAGCTTCCTTAATTTTAGATCTGTAAAATGCAGTTGAATCTGCATACCTCAGAGGATTGTTAATATTAAATAATGTATTTAAAGGAGAACAAAACAAAACAAAGAATCACTGGTTTTCTTTATTCTTCTCTCTTCTACCCCCGAAGTAATTAAAGATGAAAAGGATTAATTGCCTTGTGCTTTAGCACATTGAACACAAAAGCAATCCATCTGAATTTGGGAAAATTCAGTCACTTGGCCACCAGTGGCCACTGATAATGGGAGCACTGTGGTGTGTGTAATTTCACAGGGACCATTAGATGATAAGGCTTTTGGATGTCTTTATACAAAAGAATGATGAGTTTGAGTTGCATAGAACATTCCCTGCTTTCTCATGCTCTACTTTTCCTCTCTGCTTCCTTAAGAAATGCTCTTGAATAAAAACCCTCTGAAAGTACACCCTAAAGATGCTCTGCTATGCAGCTACTCAGAGAGACTGTTATATGTGTTAACACAGTGGAAAGTTTGAAAGATGTAGGGACTGTAGGGGAGCAGGAGAAAGTCAGTGGGCTGTTTTCCAAAATTAGGGAAAAAAATTAAAGAATGAATCGCTAATGATCTTAGAAAGATAAAATATATATCCAAAGATCAGTTTTCTGTCATTTCAATGACTACAGAAGTTGAACTTTTTAACTCATATTCTAGCTTTTTTTTTACCAGATATTTGGAGATTTGTATTTTGTTTGTTGTCATTATTTGTCTTGTTGTATTTGCCTATCTGTTCATTTATTACAAATGTGTATTGGGTCTCTGGAGTCTGTTCAGAAGATAAGATGGTTACCTACCAAAAGATGTGACATAGACAGGTTCATTTTATTTAATATTTAAATGGCATAGTGTGACTTCTGTGCTTTAATTATACAAGTCAGTGAAATACTATAAGGCAGCTGCTTTTGACAGTACATAACCCCACATTTTGGTGTTATATAATATTATATATTATAAATTGGGTGGGAGTATTAATACTTAAAACTATAATAGGTATTAAGAAGAAAATTTTCTTTTATTGAAACTACTGGACTCACTTAGGTCCTGTTTGCCCATCTCTTGAAAATCCTGTAGTCATAGTAGATTGTAAGCCAACATACCTTGAATCCACAGGTAAATTCAATTTTTAAAGTGGCTGTGTTCATACATTTGTCTGCCGGATTCTCCCGTATCCTTTTTCTGCAAAATTTTCTCCTTACCACTGCCATCTGCTAGTGAGACCGCTTTCTATTCTGCATTCAGAGTGGATGAACATAGACTATATAATAACTTCTCAGGAAAATCTATTTAGTGGCCTGAGGACTGTACACTACTGCATTCTCTCATTTCTTCTAAGAATTTCCATAGTCTGAGAGATGCCTTTTCCCACTACTTCCAAAGACTTTATGACATGATGTATTCTGTAAGTGCTCTTCAAGACTGAGAAAGCCTAAACCAAACTAATTCTCAAAATATAAATTATACTGCTATGAACTTAGTGGAGCATGTGTCCCTGTGATATGTTGAAGCATCTTTTGGGTATATGCCTAAAATTGGATATAGTTGGGTCCTCAGGTAGCACTATATCTGATTTTCTGAGGAGCTGCTGGGCTGATTTCCAGAGTGGTTGTACCAGTTTACAACCCCATCAACAGTGTAGGAGTGTTCCTCTTTCTCCACATCCTCACCAGTATCTGTTTTCACATAAATTTTTGATCTTAGTCATTCTGACTGGTTTGAGGTGGAATCTCAGGGTTGTTTTGATTTGCATTTACCTGATGATTAAGGATGTTGTGCATTTTTTTAGATGATTCTGGGCCATTCAAAATTCTCAGGTGAGAATTTTTTGCTTAGCTCTGTACACCACTTTTTAATAGAATTATTTGGTTCTCTAGAGTCTAATTTCTTGAGCTCATTGTATATATATATATATATATATATATATATATATATATATATATATATATATATATATATATATATATATATATATGCCCTCTATTGGAGGTAGGATTGGTAAAGAACTTTTCCTATTCTCTTGGTTGCTGTTTTGTCCTGTTGACAATGTTCTTTGCCCTACAGAAGTTTTGCAATTTTATGAGGTCCCATTTCTCAATTCTTGATCTTAGAGCATAAGCCACTGGTGTTATGTTTAGGAAAATTTCCCCTGTCCCTATGTATTACAGGATCTTCCTCCACTTTCTCTTCTATTAGTTTTATTGTTTCAGGTTTTTATTTTTATTTTTTGATACTCTCTGTATTTACATTGGAAATATTATACCCTTCCCCCACCCCGTTCCCATCCCCCTTTCCCCTCCACTTGTTTTTATGTGGATATTCTTGATCCATTTGAGCTTTATACAAGGAGATAAGAATGGATCGATTTGCATTTTCCTACATGCTAACCATCAGTTGGACTGGCACCATTTGTTAAAGATGTTTTTTCCACCAGATGTTTTTAGCTCCTTTGTCAAAGATCAAGTGACCATAGGCGTGTGGTTTCATTTCTGGGTCTTCAATTCTATTCCACTTAAAAGGTGGAATAATGAATGTCGAGTTTTAAAACCACTAACATCTAATTTCCTTATTATAACTTCCAGATATAAAACAATTGCTCTTTAGTTTACTTTCAGGATAAAATCTGCTGGAAACAATGTACTCTACATTTGAAGACCTTACTGATGTTCACTGAGAATTGAATGTAGTGTGGGAGGCAGACAGTTTCATCAATAAAGGATTACCGTTTAGGGATTTATTTTGGTGGTGCAGTAATAGCCCCTTATTGACAAGTGCGTAAGTGAGAGCCCTGTGCTCAGATGGACTCAAGCTTTCTACTAATCAGGTCAGCATTGGGCAGGAATTTTTTTCTTGCTGTACTTTCTGATGATCTGGATGAGTGATTTCAGCTGTCTAAGTCTGGCAGTCACTCCAGAGAGCTAATGATTGGAGCCAGTTGCAATTTTGATTACCTTCCAACTTTAGAAAGAAAACATGAGTATAGAATCATTGGTTATCTTATCTTGTTTTCTCTTAATTGAAAAGCAGCAAGAACATCTACAATGGTTTAGTCAGTCATTAATATTAAGAAGGAAGGTGGCATATATTTTATTCTATACATTACTATGAGGAATAATGTATTTGACAAAATTTTTTATTATAAGAAAAATTAGATCATCTTTTTCCAATCACCTACTTTCTGATTAAAAATTTTTCTGCTCATTAAAATCCTTTAATTTTGGCAGTGATGTGAGCATGCTCATATATATGAACTATAAGATTTATGTTATTCTCTACAGCTCCAAAAAATAGACGCATAACCCCAGAAATAATTACAAAATGATAACGTAGAAAGATTGTAAGTATAGAGAAGACATTTTAAAATATGAATAACAATTTTCATAAGTAACATACAATTTCACTATTAAATATTTCTATTTAATTTTAGAAAGCATGAGAATATATAACTGGAATTCAGAACAATAGTGGCAAGTTTTGTTTTTCTTGACTGTAGGTAACTCAGTGACTGAATTTGGATGGCAGATGTGTTTGCTTTGTGACCCACACTGATGCTCTAGGAGCTCCCTTTCTCTTCAGGTTAATACAATACTGACTGAAGCAATGCTTGTGGCCAAGATCATGGTCCCCAGGGGCAGCTTGAGAGAGACCCAATATTTGTTTTCTGTGTAGTCTTGGCCCCATATCATTTACCCATATCTAAAAGGAAGGCAATCAAAGCTTCCACTTTATAGCATCTATTGTCAAGAAATGTGCATCAATGTATGATGTGAGTGTGTGTGTGTGTGTGTGTGTGTGTGTGTGTGTGTGTGTGTTGTGTGTAAATAGATAAAGATAGACAGTGAATACAGCTTGAGACAATGCCTGGCATAACGTTATATTCTAACCCTTCCTCTAGTTGCTGTGGTTCTAAGATCTGCCCTTTCAATGAGTACATTTTGCTTGTCTAGCTCCTGAACCTAAAGGAGACCACACTACTATGGACTGTGGTGGTTCAGAGTAGGAGGCGGCACTCTTGGTCAGTATGCTTTCTTCTCCCTGCTTCCTTTTTTTCATTACAATTCTACCAACCTTTCTGTCTTTTTCACTGAATGTGTGACTGTACATAAAAGCTGACAGGTGTTTTCCCAGAGGTGACACCCATTGCTTCACACAGCTGTTATCTGACAGGTTTCAGGGCTTTCTGAGGAGAGCATCTGAAGGAAAGGCCATCAGACAAGCAAGGCAACAGTTGAGCTTGGCATAATTACATACTTCCTCCAGGGCAGGAAACAGCCAGTCTCTCTCTTTTTAGTCAGATTGACACTATCACCTCTTTTGCAAGGTGCATCCACTAAGTTGAAATGGTTGATTGAGTGAAGCAGGGGAGGAAAGGCTAAATGTCAGGCTTTTCAGATGAGCCCGGTGACAGCTCTGCAGCAGCCTGGCAGGCGCCCTGAAGTCTAGAATTAAAACAGACAGAGAAATGTTGGGCAATGAAGGACGGATGTGTCTGTTGGCAGGCAGGAGAAGAAAATAACCTGTGGTCAGAGCACAGATTAGGAATCGAAATGCTTAATTGGGGGCTAATCCGAGTTTGCAATAACAGCTCAATCTTCAATGGTAACACTGCTATCATTTCACAGAAATGAGTTCTTTTATTTGCTTTTAATTTTAACTTTATTCTCTAAAACTTTCATACATGTGTACAGTATAACTGTATCAATCCCTAATGCCCACTCCAACTGCCAGAATCTTACGTCAACCTCGAGCATTCTGTTCACAATTTTTTATTCATGTGTTTAATGTTATATTATATAACACATTGAGTCAACGAAGTCCATATGCATAAGGGCACTGGAATTTCCGGACCACCAGGAGCTACACTCCTAAGAAAAATAATGCTCACTCTCCCCATAACAACCAAGGGATGACTTAATGAAAATCCTGACTGGTGGAAAATTTTCACTTTTAGCTTCATTTTGTCCAGACAACCACGGACACTCACTTCATGTAGACACAGCCATGTTGCGTCTGCAGGACATGGTCTTACAAGTTCTTCCCATCTTCAGAAAAAAACATACTTTATGATTCCTCTTTAGAGATTTTTCTGAGCATTAAATGGATCTTGATTTAGAATTCCCATCTAAGGCTGAAGAGTTAATTCAGATTTGCTTTAACCACTACCCTCTGCAATAAAAAGCTTCTTTGACCAAGAGTGGGTGCAGAAAAAAAAAACTGTCAATATAAACATAAATATTTAGAATGTAATTGGAACACTTGCCTATGTAGAAAAAGAAAATACATTTTCCCCTAGGGTCTGGGCCTTTTCTAGACAAGGATTTTTAATTGTTTTACTAAGTTTCAATCCTTTAAAAATATTAATAGTTTTAAAGTGTTAAAATTTGTCCAAAGATATTACAACTTCATGGAGTTTTGTTAGACTGATCTTGGCTTTAAATAGGAGAAAAATGAGCTATAAAGTAATGAACAGATGATAGAACAAAGAAGTGTAAAGTTAATGAAAAATAAAGTACAAGGAATATATTGATATCTAGTATTTTAGTGTAAACAGAAGTAATAAGTTTTAAAAAAATCATTTTAGACAGATCAATAAGATATAATAAAGGAAATGTCCTTGTTTGCTGAAATTTGGTACCTTTTAGGATGCCACAACCTTGCATACAGCATGATCCTAACATCAAGGTCTCCCCATTTAATTTGAAGTTAAAAAATGAAAGTCGTATTTGAACCACTTGGGATACAGAATTAATTGGATCAGCTAAAATTAGTCTTCTTGCTTTTCATAATTTTGAAATTGTCAGATGAAGATTATAAATTTTATTCTGTCCTCTATTATTTCATTAATTTCTAACAACTTTCCTAGACCCATAGGAGTTCAATCCAGTGTTTTTTATAAAAATATTAGCCAGAAAGCTAGATTGTTTGATAAATCATGTTTAAAGTGCATTTCATTTAACTTACTACCTAACATAGATGCCATTTAACATAGACCTATGCAAAGTTGTTGAAGTGATATTAAACATTATTATATCAACTGTTAAGCAAGCAATAAAAATAATAATTAAGGTTTTTATATTCTTTTGTATTTTGGAACTTTTGTGTGCATTTTCCTTATAGAAGACTTTGATGTTCACCAAGAATTTCAGTTCATCAATAGTCACAGATAGCTAAGTACTATCAGAGTGAACAATGCAATAATTATAGTTTTACCTTCATCATATTCATTTACTCAATATGAAATGAAGTCACAAATTCTCCTGTTTTGACAAGAGTACTTCCATATGGATTTTAACTCTCCTATGACATAACTCAGAGATTTCATTTGCACATGACAGTCTGACATAAGCTTACTATATTCACAGTACATAGTTTCAAGGATTTATATTGGCTAAAACATAGAGAGACTTGTAGAGACATTAGCATACTGATCATGTACAATAATTTTTAAAAGTGTCTTAGTGAGCAATTATAAGAATGATAAATCATCATTTAAATTCAATTTCCCTGACTTCTACATTTTTTACTTTATTATATTACTTGAATTTTGTCATGCTCTGCTTCAATTTAATAAAAATAAGATTAATTTCAAAATACATGATTAATTATATTAAGTGAAATTATTAATATAAAGTGTATATCATTGTGTCTAGTACATTAATAAAGAATGTATATGTTTTCCTGAAAGTTTAGCACAAATTATTAACAGTTACCTATTATAATAAATAGAGATGGTAAATCTAGCTTAGTTTGGTATATAATAAAAAGATTATCTTGGGGCTGGAGAAATGGCTCAGTGATTAAGAGCAATGACTCCTCTCCCAGAGGTCCTGAGTTCAAAACGCAGCAACCACATGCTGGCTCACAACCATCTGTAATAAGATCTGATGCCCTTTTCTGGTGTGTCTGAAGACAGATACAGTGTACTTATATATAAGGAATAAATAATCTTTAAAAAATAAATAAAAAGATTATCCTTAGATGTGAGAGTTATGTAGATGTTATACCTGTGACTGAGTTAACCACCATGTTTGATTTGACTGATATAACTCGATATATAGGTCTCTGTCCTCCTTAATTGTTGGGTGAGAATCCTCCTAGAGCTGGATGCATGCCTCCTAGAGGTGTAGAACCTCCTGAAATACCAGAAGATTAATCTTTACCAAGGTATTACAAGCAGCTCTACTTTCATAGAAATCTCTAAATATGCTCCCCGAAGGCCATTTGTACTATTGTAATAATAAAATATAGATTCATATCACAGTTCACTGGGCATCTATTGAAAGTTTTTGTAGCTAAATAAATAAAATTATAAATATTATTGTCTGCTTACATGACTGATTCTTACTTCAATGTACAACAAAGCTTCATCAAAATTTTTCATGTGCATATTCTAATAAAGTAGACTATTTTCTAGCAGTTAAGAAATTGCTGATGGATTTTCTGTTCATGCATGTTTAAACATAGTTCTGTCTTCCAATAACTGTACTCTGTTTAAAATTGGTTAACTTCATCTTCTTGAACTTATATGCAGCTACTGTTATATAAGACAGTTTTGTTTAAATTTTAGGTATATTTTCTGTATGTTTTCCAGTTAGTAAGTGATTTGAGAAAGAGATTCTGGCCTGCCTCTTGAGTAAAATCTCACTCTTGGTTAAAGTATCTCCCCACATCATTTAGTTGCATGATTTCTTTGTTTTATGTTCTTATGAATATGTAATATTTTCAGAGGTAATGTTATGATTAATTTGCCCAGATCAGTGACTAATATCATTCCATTTGTAAACTTTTTATACCAGAGAATAGCTCTTTAATTCATTTCAGTTAATTTTAAAAACACCAACACAATTTTGAGATTCTGTATTAGTGAGATTTTAGAAGACTCAGGAAAATGGATTATTTAGAGATGAAAATTTTTTTCTGTAGTATTTGCTTAAGAAAAACGCTTCTATCTACTTTGAAACCTTAAGTGATCTTTAATTTGTGTTTTTTTATTTCTGGAGCACTGAATATTCAAATAGTACTATTTATATGCTCTAAAATACACAGACCTAGGAGGCTTAAATATCTTGCATTATTAAACTCTTGCAGCAATCTTGTTTTATAAGGAATTGTTGAATAGATGCCTAGAAATGATGCAATTAACCAAATGATCTCAGTTTGTAAAGATTTATGCTTGATTCTAATACATAATTGTAAAGTTCAAGATATGAAGGCAATTGATAATGGATAAATGTGTGTATACACTTACTGTATACAAAAATATGCTGAATAATCTAAGACCAAATGATATAGTAGAAGATAAAGAGAGAACTTGAAGGACAGAATAAACAATGCTTCTTAAGTTTCTATTTGAAATTAACTAAGGAGTTGGTCTCTGATATAAAAACCTCTGTGGCACATTTTTCCCCTCAAGCTTTCTATGAATGGATTCCACCTGTTCAGTAATGAGATGCTCAGTACCCAGCGTAAGACTCCTCTTACTCCTGCCCTGCCAGCTGTTTAATGATGGATACATACACACTGCTACTTAGCGATAGTTGATATTACCTCACTGCTATGTTAGCATGCGGATGGATACCGCCATTATTTTAGTCTTTTGATGAGATCCTTTCTAACGGAGATGGTTTTATAGCAGGCTCTCCGGGTGTTCCAATGCTTGAAGTGTTTCTGTCCTATCTTCTGTAATATTCTTGAGCCATAGATGTAAGTGTTGTGGTTTAGCTGTATTCACCTGGGCTTGGCTCCCCATGACCCATTGTTCTCTGTATTGTGTGCAGCTGTGGTTTGCCTGCATGATCTTTTGTAATTTATTAATCCAGAAAAGCATTTCTTAAAAAAATTATTTTATTGTTTTTCCTTTTTTATTGAATATTTTATTTACTTAATTTCAAGTGTTATCCCCTTTCCTGGTTTCCCCTCTGAAATCCCCTATTCCATCCTCCCTCCCTCCCCCTGCCTCTATGAGAGTGCTCTCCTAGCCATCCACTCCCCCCTGCCTCCCTGTCCTGGCATTGTCATACACTGAGCATTCAGCCTTCACAGGACCGAGGGCCTCTCCTCCCCTTAATGTCTAATAAGGCCATCCTCTGCTACATATGCAGTTGGAGTCATGAGTCCCTCCGTCTGCACTCTTTGGTTGGTGGTTTAGACTCTGGCAGCTCTGTGGGATCTGGTTGGTTGATATTGCTGTTCTTCCTATCGGATTGCAAACCCCTTTAGTCCTTTCTCTAACTTCTCCATTGGGGACCTGGATCTCAGTCCAATGACTAGATGAGAGCATTTGCCTCTGTATTCATCAGACTCTGGCAGAGTCTCTTAGGAGACAGCTATATCAGGGTCCTGTCAGCATGCACTTCTTTATATTGGCAATAGTGTCTGGGCTGAATGCCCAGGTGGGCCAGTCTCTGGATGGCATTTCCTTCAGTCTCTGCTTCACTCTTTGTCTTTGTATTTCCACCTGTTAGTATTTTGTTTCCTTTTCTAAAAAGGACTGAAGCAAAGCATTGTACTTACCTAATAACAACTCTTTCAAGTCCATCAAAAGGGAAATCAGGAAATGTTCCATCTTCTCAAGCTGAGTACACATAGGTAGACAGTTGTAATCCGGGGTCCTGTACACTGACACAGAGATCAGTTATGGAAAGGTCTTTCTAGATTGCATCAGGAAACAGAATATTCACATTGTGAGGACTTCAAACCACACTGAACACTTAACACATTTTATCTAGACACTTTTAAATAAATTCTGGTAGATTGTTTGTTTCTTTCTTCATGTAAGGAAAAAAAATGAGTATTCTGTGATTAATTTTTTTCAGGAGCAGAATTGAGTGAAAGTCAATCATTCTTATTGATTATACCCTTTATATGAAGAGGTGAGTTCCTTGCTACAAAGTTTTTAAAATAAATTGTAAATACTTTCAGATACTGGAATATAGACTTTTTATATTTAAAAAGCTGTATTTGATTTGAATGAAGTATGAATATATAAGCAACCAATAATTAAAACTACTGATAGTAATTCTGATGGTAGAAGCTACTATAAGACAGTAGAAAACTACTGATAGTAGAAAGAAAACTAATGTTTACTTATGTGTGGTAAGCATATAGGCACATATACATGTATGCACACATGTGCATGTGAAACACAGAGGTCAATATAAAATATCTTCTTCCGTGATTCTTCATATGATTTTTTTGAGACTAGAAGTCACTAACTGGCTAGGCTGGCTGGCTAGGCAGCTATGTAAACCCATCTCCTTGGCTAGGCTTCAATGTGGCCTACCATGCCAGACTGTTCTCATGTGCCCTGCGGATTTGAAATGCAGCCCTGATGCCTGTGTGTTGGATAATTTACCAATTTGTTATCTTTCAGAGTCACAAAAGCAGATCATTAATTGCTTATTCTCATTTGCTAATACACTATAATTGAGTTGTGAAATGAGATTTTCTTCTTTCATAAAACAGTTTATATCAAATTTCTGTATACTTCTAGAATTGAAAGGGAGCAGGGCAGGGGAAAGGGATAACGTCTCAAATGTAAATACAGAGTATTGAAAAAAGGGAGGGAGAAGCTGTATATTCTTTATCTTTAAAATGTTAGTGTAATATCCTATTTATACCATAAGCCTACATCACAACCATGCCTTCTTGTTTTTTTTTTTTTAAATTATGCTTGATTCAGTATCATAAACACCATACACTTCATTATTGTAATCTCTACTTCACTGTAATAAAAGTGCACGGCTGAATGTGGATCACTGTTGCTCATTTAAATAACAATATTGGTGCCACAACTGTCAAAGACTAAAATATTGATTACTACTGAATATACCATTAAACAGTGGCTTCACCATAGACTTCAAGGACCATTCCTCACGTTTGAGACGCAGAGGGGCACATACTGTTCCTTCAGCTTCAGTTTGTCCTTGATGCTTCTTCTCATCTTATAGACCGCAGCTTATAGAATAAGCATGCACCTAAACTGTAACTTTCTCCACTCACTCAGATTACAAAACTGAACTATCAACCTTTGAGATTAATGTAACAGTTTCACTAAGATTAGAGTTTATATCAATTTATAGGTTTTTCTTGGGAAGAACCTTCAGTTCTTGAGGAACAAAAAATTCACTTTAAACTATGGATAAAGCAGATTTTCTCCTTAAAATGTCCATACTGTTTTAGAACCCTTCTTCCCACTTTATTATTTTATGATGATGGGGACTGAGCTTCCTACCTGTGTATGTTAGTACAATGATCTGACACACTGACCTACATTTCTAGTTCCCTTTAGGAAATTGAGAAATATTCTCACTGAATAGCTCAAGCAGTTCTTGAGTTTGTGTTAATCCTGTGTAAACATTCAGAGCTGCTATGATCAAAGGCAAATTACAGCACATGTGACAGTTTTTAAAATATTATTTTAAAATGTGTTCCCTAAATTGTGGCCTCTAAGTACTTGCTTCAAAGAAGTTTGTACAGGTCGATTGTTATGAAGTCCAACAAACCTAGGAAATGTTGAGTGGAAGTCATATAAAACTTTTATATTTCTTAGAACATTTTCATGTATGTTTTATTGTCACATGTGTACCATCTCCAAAATTGTATAATATGGAAAACTTTTATTGAATACAAAAACTTGTAACATTAATTTTTTAAATTCTTTTTTATGGATACAATCAGAACATGTTTATTGAAGAACATTAGAAAATGTTTGAAGGAACTATACATTCTCTGGCATAGCCAGAAAGTCTATTAATGCTATGTCAGATTTTTTCTTTTAAATCAGTGTTACAAAATGCTTCAGAGAAACAATCTGAAAGCAGCAAAGGAAAGTTTAGTCTATAGCCAAGTGTTCCAATGCTCTGGGTCCATGCTGGGTCTATGCTATATTTCACATAGTTGAGACACAATTATTTTAATGATGGTTCTTAAATGCTTTAACCTTCCTTCTAACCCACCACCCACCAGAGGTAGTTGAAAAAAAAAAGGATACAGGGAATGCATGGGTGGGAGGATGGTGGGGTGGGGGTTGGGTAGTGGACCTGTTTAGAAAGGTTCTTTGGAGCAACTTCCATCTGTTGTCTGGAAATTAGCAGTTTAGTTCACAGGTTAGCAGGCAGCAGCAGCTAAATCCACTCAAAAATACCGCACAGATACACTAGCAACCCATTTTGCTAGAGTCAGGTTAGCAACAGAGTTGAAGAACTGAGCAGAGACAGCCAGGTCTCAACCTAGGCTCAAGTCAGCAGGAGGGATCTGCAGGGACACCAAGAGATGTCCTCTGCTATGCCTCTCTCTCAGGGAAGTGAAGATCAGTAAAGATGAGAGACCCACAAGCATTGCTGTACTAGCAAGCCAAGCTCTATCTCCCTCACACGTGGAGTCCTCCAAACATCCAATGTACCCTGCCTCAGCCCGGGTCTTGCCTCAGCACATGCATCTTATCAGCCTGAGTCCTTAGTAGTGGCAAAAAACAAAACAAAACAAAACAAAACAACCCCCCAAACAAACAAACAAACAAACAAAAACCCTGCAGTACACCACCAGAAGTCTTTTGGTTCGTATCTCTCAATGGCATCCTGACAAATGTAGCTCAACTGTGCGGTGTAAGGCAGACTAATACCTGCATGTCGCTACCAAAGAATCTTATTATTTCTCCTTTCACATGCTTGCTTTAGCAGAATATCCTCTCTCCTGCTTCTACTTCAGTGAAACATTCCTTCAGGGGTCTGTTTTAGTCTTTCACACCATAACAAAGTATGTCCATGTTAACAAAGCATCCCTTTAAGTGTTTACCCCAACAAAACACCATTTTTGGTAAATTGTACCAACAATGTGGAAATTGTATATATGGAATATATTGTTACACACCTTTTATATAAGTTTGTAAATACTAATATAATTGGCTCATGGATATAAATATAAGTATAGATATATATACATATATGTATATATTATATAACATCTTAAGCATCAAAAGCATTTTGAAATTGCTAAAGTTACATCTTATTTTCCCAATTATATTATTAATTCTATTTAATTGATGTCCTCAACAGTGCCTGAGCCAGAGAGTTAATGAAACAAATTCTCTATACCAATTTAGAAAAATAAGTATGCCAAAGAGTTGAAGGAACACATGACCATGGAAGGAATGTAGACAGCCTTTTTCTGTTAAATTATTTAAAAGTCACATGTAATCTTTCTATATCATGTAGCCAGTGACAAAGACATCAATCATCTCATTATCTGTACATTGAACATGATGAATGGATTGTGTTCTAATGAGAGGATCTAATTACTGAAAGCTGTGAGGAGGGCATGTAAAAGCTCTTTAGCTCTAGTGACCATAGATAGCCATTAACAACAAAGAACTCTGTGTGGTTTAATTTCACTCTTATGCACATTTAACTATATAGAGTATTCATAACTAGATTTTCAGAGAAAGACATGAGATGATTAATTTTGTATTGCCCAAAAAGAAAAGAGAAAAATATGAAAGGCTTACAACATCCATGCAAGGGACTGCAGTGGCATTGAATGTGGCTTCCTGTCCTCCCTAAATTTCCATGATAAGCAACAATAATCCATAAATGTATCTCTGGTTTGGAATTTAATTGAAAAACCAATTCAGCACTTTCTATAGGCTATCTTAGGATCAGAGTCTAATACTGGAATCTTGCCTTTGCCATTCACAAAATCAACACTAAAACATATTTCAAAAATGCTGTAGTTCAAGGTTAAAAAATCAGCAAAATGACATGCAGCTAGGGTGCTTAGCATCTGTGTATTTAACTAAAATGACCATTTAGTCAAATGTGGCATAAGGAGATGTACTATGAAATGAGGGCGTTCACTGGTGTGAAGATGTTGTCTAGTGTTTTCAGAATACTCCAGAGGGAGGATAGTCAGAATCAGGTAAGAGAAACCGAGGATTTTCACTTCAGAGGGCTGTGGGTTCATGAAATAGCATGTCCAGAGACATAGCTCTCCAATTTCAGAGTGGCACCTTGGCAAGGTGGAATGCTTGAATCATCCCAGGCAACAGCTGCACAAGTCTTCCAATAAATTCTGAACTCGAGTCTGGAAGTAATGATGATGGGACTTTAAGGTCCCTCGTGATTTTAGGATTCCTGCAGAGTGTCATTTGTATAACATTTGACCTCTATCTCTCTAATTAACTACAGGGCTGCATGCATTATTATTTCCAGGACAGTAAAATCTATCAAATGAGAAAATGAATTTCTTGATATTTTCTTCTGTAGTGTCTAGAATCTTTGACTTCTCAATAGTTTGTTCTTTCTATTAATATTAATGTTCTATAGCATTTGATAAGGTAGTTGTTTTGGACACAACATATCTCAGGTTCTATCAGTGTATTCAGAATAAATGACCAAAAAAAGTGAAAATGAAAAAGAAACATATATGCACACATGTGTACCCTATAGTATATGTTTTGGATTACTGACACATGCTTCTCATATGATATTCCACCCTGATCAGTACCAGAATATCATTAGAAGTCCAACTTTTGAGTCTAATTACAAATTTATCATGGAAATCTTTACGTTTTTGTTTGAATTGCAGTCTACATTGTCAGCAAAAATAACTACGCAAATCTCTTATTAATTTAAAAAAGCATTTTTGAAATACAAACTTAGCTGGAGTTTGCAGAGACCTCCAGACCATCTGTGATGTGATCTATATAACAAGGAGGCGTGCTAGCAGAGCAATGTTATACTGAAAGCTCAGTGAATTCTTGTCTATACGACTTACTTCAGTCAATCTCACCTCATCCTTCCTGCTCAGTGATGTCAGCTTCGCCCACATTCTCCAGGTGTACAGAGCAAGGTAGTGTTGATGAGATTGTTCACTTCAACTCTCAGATACAAAAAAGAGGTTTGAGCCCTAGATTTACACACAAACTTCTATGATGGGCTTCTCCTAACCATATGTGGCATGTGAGACTTGCTCATCCTATTTGATTTCTTCTGAATGTGTTTTTCCAAAGCTCATACTAAACACAATTCTCAGCCAACAGTGATAGCACACATCTGTAATCCTAGCATTTTAAATTGAGTCAGGAAAATCCATGTTCAAGATGAGTTTGATATAAGCTTGATCTACATAGTTAGCTTCTGAATTAAATTTCAGACTGTGTAGGGTGACCCTAAGCAGCCAACCAGACAAAATTCTTCAATGTCATGATATTGTCATCAAGCTTTGAAGGAAATAATTAGATTTATAGATAATTTCACTTATGAAAGAGCTGGATAAGGAATCTCCAGTTGCTTCTACCATGTAAAGACAAACACCAAGAGAAGCCAATATTCAGCAGAAAACAATTTCTTACCAGGTATCAAACAGTTCATGTTCTTTTTAGTACTTATCAATCTTCAGAACTTTTACCAATACACAAGTCAAAGAAACATGACTGTTATTGTGTGTAATAAAGGCCAATTGACCAAATGCCATAAAAGAGTGAATGAAATCAAATCTGAAAATTTTACCTTGTCTAATACTGTCTTATGTACTCGAAAAAAATCTAAAACATTTTCCAACATGCACAACAATAAGGCATTTCTTTAATGAGAAATTATAAGAATAATAATGTAATTATGAGTGGTAGATAACTCAAGACTATAATTTTTTATCAACATGTATTAATTTTCACAAAGTTTATGTTTATGTAAATAAGTTTGAATTCATAGCCAATACACTCCATTCATAGGTGCATAATGTAGGACTTATATTACTTATAGATACAAACATAATTTTCTTAGACTTAGCTTTTAAAATTATAAGTACAATCTATCTCTCTATATATCATCTATTTAAAATCTATCTATCTTATATATATATATATATATATATATATATATATATATATATATATACTTTGTAAGTATAGACTTTGTCTAAATTATTTATACAACACTGTCAAAAAACTAATTATTTAGGCTGTTCTACAAATTTATTATGGAACAAGGTAAAACTGAATATTTGTTTTTTTTTTTAGAATGCTAAAAATATCAAAGGGAAGCTTAAAATCTTTTAAAAATAATGATGGTATTGCTGTAAATACTTCTGGGTTTATTATATGTTTCTTTTTTATAGAAGCCTCTATACTTTTTATTCTTTTAGATTTTATACATGTGTGTAATATTTTTTGATAAAATCTTTTTTACTCCCCTCGAGTTCCTCTTCTATTCTGTCACTGGTTCAATGATATCTTAACTTTCTGTTGTGAAAACTACTGAGCAGACAGCATTGTCTGAATGTGCATGTGTGTAAGACCATCTACTGGAACAGTGGTAGCCTCTCGGGGACCGCATCTCTGGAGAAAACTGACTTTTCTCCCTAGCAACCATCAATGGTTTGCTTTTATCTTTCTAAGTGGGAATGTATGGCATCCATAAACAGAGTGCTAGGACACATCTGTTGATGCATTGATCGTCCATATCCATTAATATAATGGATTACTCCATAAAAGCAACTTAGAGGACCAGGAGATTCTGAGTTCAAGGACAGGTAAACACCATTGGATTTGTTTTTGGTGAGGATCATAGGTATAATTTATGGAAGCCCACCTTGACATCTTGAACCGAATAAAAGTAAAACTGAATGTTAATGAAGTCCCACTGCTCCCATGACAGGATGTACCAACACTCTGAGACCTTGTCAAGAACCTCATATGCTAAAAGTTGTAGACCCCCAAATGTCCAAATGGGAGTTCCCTGATAAGCTTCTTTGCTTATTGGGTACTCTGAATAGAGAGCATGGAAGGTGGGGAAGTAACAAACCAGACAGTAAGGACACTTATGGGGACCCAACCGAAGTCATAGTTAACAGAAAAGAGTGACTTAAATATTACGATACACTCCTCCTCAGCCTCTCTAGAATTATGGCAGCCCCTGTTCTCATCCCATGGGAGAAAAGGATTTTGCTATTGCAAGATTATGTTGATAGTTACAAAAATGAGATTCTAAAAATAAAACTGTTCTTTAAAATATTCCCCAGAAGCTTCACTCCTATAAACATCTCTCCTTGACCATGCTACACAAAGAAAACAACATCTCTGTTTTTATATTCTGTAAAGAAAGGCTTGTACTCAGTAAATATTTAGTGTTTTTATTAATCCATTCCCTTTAAATGTTAAAGTTAAACAATAAAAGCATTGGTGTTCATAATACCCTAGTTTAGAAGGCTGTTGTCCTATAAATCTGACTTTGCAAGGTGAAATAAGGTTTCTGGAAAGGAGGTTGAGGCCACAGTGAATTTATTTTATGTGTCAGACATGTCACCTTCAGGCTCTGTGTCAGTTTTCAAGGACTGTTCTAACACTGTACATCACACTGGGTGGTTTACAAAAAGAAATATTTTTCCTCACAGTTCTAAAGGTTAGAAAATAAGGTGCTAGTAGAATTGCCCTTTTCCAAGTCTTGGAAGAAGGATCTGCAATGTCACTCTTGGCTGGCAGTGCCTGGTGTGTTCCTAGGCTGGTAGATGCTGAAGGATGCATGAGCCATTTTTCTGCCTGTGGCACACATTGTGCCCCCCAGTGAGTGTGTGTGTGTGTGTGTGTGTGTGTGTGTGTGGTGTCCTTATCAAGGTGATTCTTACTGGATTATGGCCCAAGCTACTAACTTCATTGAAAAATTTATTTCTTCATCTTTAGTGGGTTATGGGAGGGTGTTACAAAATTAAAGCCTATCATGTAGTACTGCAAAGTCTGATTGGAACACTCAATCAGAGGAACAGAAAAAAAGCAAAACTGAGATCTTATTAGACATTCTAAAAGTTTTAAAGAGTTTTGTAATTGATACACATTGTGTATTAATCTAATATCAGGAAACATTTAGGCATTTGACACAGTATAAGTACAAAATTCTGTAAACAAATTCAGATGTTTCTTAAGAAGATCACTGAGCTCAATACATCATGGTTTTTCAATATAAGTTGTTGGATATAAAAGCGTAGACTAACAGCTTAATGCCGTGTTTCTAGTTTCAAAAAGCAGTCAGAAAGAATTCTATCATACATATTGACACATTAATTCTAGTTTTTAAGTTTTGTTTCTTTCAATTTTGCATTTAGATAATATGTACTTCCTTTAGCAGTGAGAAGTTGCTCATTGAAGAAATTATTTTTTGTTAAAAATTTTTATACAGGACATTTTGTTCATAATCTTTGTTTTCCAACTTCTCAAAGATTTTATATCTTATTATTCACACAACTCCATTATTTTTTCTCTTTCTCTTTCTCTCTTTATCTCTCTTTGTCTCTCTCAGTCTCTCTGTCTCTGTCTCTGTCTCTCGTTCTCTCTCTGTCTCTCTCTGTCTCTCTCTCTCTGTCTCTCTCTATCTGTATCTCTCTCTCTCTCTCTCTCTCTCTCCCTTTCTCAACAAAACCAAAACTCAAAATAGGTAAACAAAAAATGACTAAGACAGAAAAACTGCCAAATTAAATCCAACAATTAAACAATAAAAATATTGAATCCAATTTCTGTTGTTTAGTGCTTCTTCAACATTTAGCCTGCCCCAGAGTATGGTTGATTCTACATTCAGAAAAACAAAGCAAAACAATACATATCAGAATACAAAAAAAAAAAAAAAAAAAAAAAAAAACCCTGATTTTTCATTTCTCACCAGGCACTGGTTAAAAATGGCTTCTTGGGAGTGGAACTTGTTTTTTGTTTTTTGTTTTTTTTCTTTTGTTTTGTTTTTTTTTTTTTTAATTGAACAACTTTATTTTAAAAAACAAAGGTAAATGTACAAATTTTAAGCATTTTTTCATGAAAGTATATGAATACATTTTTGTCATTGCTTGGCTTTTTTTTTTAAGGTTTGATAGTGTGCATTAAGATCTTACTAATTACAATGAGTATAAAGTACATGTAAAACAGAATGTAACCTGGAATTCATCAAAGTTTTTTTGGTATGTAAGGAGTAAACATAATGTTTTTTTTTTTTTTTTCTTTTCTTTTCTTTTTCTTGAACTTCACACAGTCTGTGAGTTGTTTTTTTTTTTTCAAAAACGAATTACATCGTGTTGTTTTGTTAGCTGTCCCTCCCACAGATCCTCACAGACTATAGGCTATTGCAAAAGCCATTGATTACTTTCTAGAGTATAACAGTAGGCCGTTTCTTTGAAGACAGCACTTATACATTAGATTGAGAATGTTTCAACTTATCTGGTTCCCAATTAGAAGCTTCACACCTACTGACAAGCATTCATAGTATTGGTAGGCACTTGGACACTACCTGAGAAGGAAGTGAAACATCAATAACACCCATCTATAAACCTTCCCACCTATAATGAAGACCTGCTTGAAGACATATTGTTGTAATAATGGCACAAATGTTGTGGAGCAACCAACTACTTTTTCTTAAAATTGGAATTAAGGCCCATTCTATGAGATGCAGGTCATTTCTGACACGGAATGTGACCAAAACCTGACAGTAGAAAGGTCATGAGCCCTAGTGCAAACTTTACTACAATCATTCTACCCAAGGACCATAGAAATAAAATTACTCTAAAGGGCATATTTGCTTGCCCATAGATAAGTACATCTCCCAGCTCTTAGCAGAGAATTACTTATATAAGAGGTTCTATTACCTATTACATTTAATTCTGTTACCATGAAATAAATAAAAACATAAGTATAAAAATATAAGATTTTAAGTTTTAATTCCACTTACTAAGCCTCAATAAAGGAAAAAAACAGGGTAAACAAGATATTTTTATTGTGACATATTTAGAATCTTGGTAAAGTGCCTATTAGCCTTTCTCTTGACTGTCCACTTGGGGATCTCAACAGTAACAATGTGCTTCTTAATAAATCACTTATGTATGGCAGGTGTTCTGCATTTTGAATTTTTCCATTGTGTATATTTTGCTCAGCTACTGCAGATATTTGAAAACCATGTCTCCCTGGAAAATCAAGTAAGCTCCCCTGAATAGAGGAGAGACAGAATAGAAACTATCAGTCTAAGAGGGTTTGAATAAACAGTTTTGTTCAAGCAAACAACACCTTTCTTCCTTTCTTAAAGCTATGCCTGCCTACTACAAGGAAATTCTAATTTGAGTAACCTTAAATTCATTGGCCTTAATTAACTCTTTGATTATTTATACTTCCCTTGTGGCCAAAATGAATGTGGGAACATGGGTATCAGTAAAACTACCTCAACCCAAATTACTGAACCACTGTTGATTTACATTTCCCTGGGTATCTTGTTTTTCTCCAATTCGCAGTCTGATACCAACAAACTATTTTTTCCCCTGCTCTCAATTCCCAAGAAGAATTCTCACTTACATTGTTATGTAAATACCGAAGAATTTGTGGCTTAACTTGCAATTTTTTCTTGTACAGATTTCCTCTTACTTGTCCAAAGTCTTTTTTCCTTAGAGACTCATTTGTGTATAGCAGCTAGAGAGCTCTTCCTGATGTGGGTGATGCAGAAAGGGATGGTGAGTACAGGATGTCTGTTACTAAAGGAGCAGGGTGGGAATATAATGGAATATAAAATAAGTAATTAAAGACAGTAGACAAGTGACTTTAGACCAAAAAGTTAAGAAAATACAAATCTAATATATATATATAAATTATTTAAAGAAGAAACTGGAGTAAGTTCATGAACATCAAAATAGAAAGAAAAGACAAATATTTTTATAAATTACCATTTAGTGGTAGAAATGGTGACTTTAAGAAGTCTCATTTGTGAGTCCAGTTTTGTATCTTTAAAACCATATTCTTGAAATTTGGTCATAATAATTCATGTACAATGAACAATAGCCAACTACACCTTATGAGTCAAATATAGAAGCTGTAGTCATCTACCCACCCCCTCCAGGTTTCCTTCCCTGTCATTCCCCTACACTGAGGCATCAAGCTTTAGCAGGACCAAGGTCTTCTCCTCCCATTCATACCCAACAAGGCCATCCTCTGCTACATATACAGCTGGAGCTTCTTTTTCCTTAGAGAAAATTAAAATGATCTCAAGCAATGATGCTAAATCTTGGTTGATGTTTGGCTCTGAAATATTCCCTGCAGACTTCTATTCTGAATGTTTGGTCTCAAACTTGGAGGACTACTTTGAAGGTTTTAGATTCTATAAGATATGTGGTCTCATGGAATGAATCATAACTTGAGGCTTTCTCTTGAAAGGTAGGAAAGTTGCTGGCTTTGTTTTTGCTCCCTGGTTTCTATCAGTAACAATGTGAACAAAATGCTACTTTAGGGCTCCATAAACAAAGCCATATGTTAAGTCTTGCTCACCATAAAGATTGGAGAGCTCTTCAAAACTGTGGACCCTAGTAAACTTTACTTCCTTTCAGTTCATTGTCAATTGTTTTGTCTCAGTGAGATAATAACAAATTCTGCCACAAACCAAAAGTATTCTGCCATTTAACTACAAGGTTATTTTATCAAATTCTAACACCAAAAGGTTTGTTTGATTAGAATAAGCTCTGGATTCAAACTCTTTAATACCTGAAAATGAGTTTTCCTTAATGACTGTCAGTATTACACCTAGTAATGAAATTATAATTATGTACTAAATAACTTAAAATATTTGGTATTTGAGTAGACCAATAGTACTTAAAAGATGTAACTAGAACTTTATATAAGATTAAAAAACTAATGCCAGCAATAATTAATGGAAAACGAATGGACATCAATTTTGAAAAAGAGCAAGAAGAGTTTATAGGGAATAAGGGGAAGAGAGAAAGCATTTCATGATGTTATAATCTCAAAAATTTAAAGAAATAATAAAAATAAATAAATAATGGTAATAAAATAATAATTACAAAGATTAACTGTTTAATGTCTTCAATTTTTATATAAACTTAATTTCTTACATAGGAGAGAGGATAGTAGTATAACTGTAGTATGAAATTTAAAAGTAGCATGCTGAGGAAAGAAAAGTGTAAGACACAAAGGGGTGTGAGAGAAGTTAGGAGACATTAAACCGAAACTAAGGATATAACATAAGTGGGCCTAATCGTAAGCTACTTGACTTTTAATTACATCCTCATTTTTAAGCAGAACTCATTTTGTGTTCCTCAAGTTCTATTCTCTTCTTTTACTGAATCCTGCCTAACTATGGCGTCTCTTCACTCTGCGTGTTTTTCCATTTGTTTTGTTCATATGTTTATCAAACAAAAACATACATGGAATGTGTACTAGGATCCTACATCTTATGGGTACATTAGACTCTATCTCTCACCTGTACTTCTGTTTACTTTCTCTTAATTTCTGGATGAGCTTTTGTAGACTACACATGAAGTCTGCCCCCACTTTTTTTTCAATTTTATTGGATATTCTCTGTATTTATATTTCAAATGTTATTCCCTTCCCTCCTACTTCCCTCCCTCCTCACCCTCAATTGATTCCATGGAGGTGCTCCCTCTCCCAATCACTCCACCTCAGTGTCAATGTTTTTCTTCCCATGAGGGTACAAACCTTTCATCCATTTCAGTCCTTTTTCTAGCTCCTTCACTGAGGTCTCTGTGTTCAGTTTGATGTTTAGCTGCAAGCATACTCATCTATATCTCTATGACTCTTGAAGAGCCTTTGAGGAGACATCCATGTCTGGTTCCTGCAAGTAATCACTTTTTGGCAGCAGCAATAGTGCTTGGGTTTGGTGCCTGCATTGCATATGCAGTGGTTCTCCAGGTGAGGCTGTCTCTGTAGATCTTTTCTCCAATCCCTGCTCCTGTATTTGACCTTGCATTTCCTCCCCTATTTTGTTCTCTCTTCTAAGATGGACCGAGACAGCCACATTCTGGGGTTTTTTTTTTTTTTAGTTTTATAAGTGTGTGGATGGTTTCTTGGGTATTCCAAGCTTTTTTGTTGGGGGGTGTGAGGGCCTAGTATCAAATGTCTAAGAAGCACCTAATGAAATGCTCATCTTCCCTAGTCATCAGAAAAATTCAAATCAAAACCACCCTAAGATTCTATCTCACACCAGTCAGAATGGCTAAGACCAAAAGCTCAGGTGACAGCAGATACTGGCAAGGATGTGGAGAAAGGGAAGACTTTCCCACTGTTGGTGAGATTGTAATTAATAATTTAATAATTATCTGTCTTCCTCTATACCTACTGCTAAAGTGAAGGAAATAAATTCCTAGTAATTTTGGTTAATTAGAAAGATTTTCTGTCCTTTGCTATTGAACAAAAATTTAAATATCACAATGTACGTATAATATAAGCGACTGATGCTGTTCTCATTTTCTTACTCTTGAGTTGTTTTTGGTCTAGCCTTTTATACTAATTGACTGATTGATTAATTACTTTTGTTATATATAATGATATTTTTTTAAATAATGGCATTTCCCAAGAATTTTTTCTTCTACTTTTATGTTGTCTTCTACATTCAATATTTTATCATTTTGGCTTAAAATTAGCTTGTTCATTTCCTTGTCTACAGAAGCATGCAGTTTCACAGTGAAAACACATTCACTAGGATATCATATGCATCTGACTCTTAAACCTATACTTTGGGGCATTTCTATTGAACTCTTGTCTAAAAGACACTCAACAATCACACGAACTTCAAAACATTCAGTATTTGCTGTTGTTGGTACTCATTTGCCTGAGTCAAGTATCTAAATTTCAGGCATCTCCATATTTTCCTTTATTTTTCTGGAAGTATGAAAAATTTGTGATCTGTAATAAGCCCGAATCTGATTATTCTTTCCTTAAAACACAGCAGGCTCTTAGTAGATCTCTACCTCAGTTCCTTGCAATGAATTGTCTCCTTCCATTTGCTTCTCCTACATGGTAATTTATCAATGGTGTTTCTCTAACAGTAACACTTTGGTGCCATTTTTCCAGGAAGATGGTTTCAGAGTTTTCCAGAGCTTTGAAGATTTACTCACAGTTTTCAATACTGCATCTCTAGACTTCAGCTTAGTTATCACGTGTTCTTTCTCTAAGTACTACCAAACCTTCCTTTATTTCCATTTATTTGGTCAAGAAATAGTAATTGAACATATGATGTGTGTCAAAAATCAGGCGAATAAATTTTGGATTATCATCATCATCACACCTGTTCATACACTGAGGAGAGGCCTAATAATATATACATTATATAATTATATACTAATTAAAATATACTTACATAATTTCCCCTTTTCTATCTTTCACTCAACCCTACCTGTCATCTCTTTCATGTCCATGGCATCTTTTTTCTTTGACCGTTATTTTGCAACATATATTTGTAAATGCATAAATACATAAATTCAGTCTGCTCATTCATTCAACGTTGCTTGTATACATTTGATTAAAGGCTGACCACTTAAGTTGAAAAACATTTTTAAAAGCTGGAAGCTGAGGAGGAGGGCCACTCTGTAAGAGCACCAGCAGTCTCAATTAACCTGGACTCCTGAGCTCTCTCAGACACACGATCACCAACCCGGCAACATACATCAACTGATATGAGGCCCCCAACACGCATGCATCAGAGAAGATTCATCTAACCCTCAAGAGATTGGAAGCCCCAGGAGGTTTAGAGATTTGACTTGGTGGGTGGGGTGGGGCTTCCTACATGGAGAAAGGGGTGGGGGGGGCATGGGATGTGGAACAGTAGAAGGGTAGATCAGGAGGGGAATAAAATCTTGAGTGTAAAAGTAAAATAAAATAAAATAAAATAAAATAAATAAATAAAATTATCATCCATATGGACGACTAACTCTCTTCCTCGTCGGCTCTTAGTTGTCTTTATTTCTTTGTTTCTGGGTGGGGTTATTTAAGATTTCTAGGAAGTAAACATCATTTCTTTTCTTTCTTTCTTTTTTTTTTTTTTTTTTTTTTTTTTTTTTTCTAGTGTGGGATCTGACCTTTATTGAGCTTTATCCACCAGAGTGGAACTAATGTCTGTACAAAACCAAATGTCTGTTACTATAACTTCTGCATCACAATTAAAATCCAAACAGTTTTTTAGAAACAGTCAACTCAATCAAAACCCGTTACTTCAGAATCAATAGCTGCTTTGAAGCCACAGTAACACTTAAATATGGTTAAGACTCGAATGCAGAAATTTGGTTGGTTGGAAGGGTAATTAAGCCTCCAACTTGCTCAAATAGAATTACAAAAAGGTAAAATTGTGTTTTTCACAGAGATACAGTCCACTGGAATCACCAGCACTGGACAGCTGTTAGGAATATTCAGAGTCCCGAGATAATAAGGAATCCAGGCACCCTTAGACTGTCTTCTGTTGTCCTTTCTTCCCGATCAGCGATTTGTGGATGTGGGATAACACCACCGCCGGCAATGGTAGCCTTGATCAGAGAATCCAATTCTTCATCTCCGCGTATAGCAAGTTGCAAGTGACGAGGGGTAATACGCTTTACCTTCATGTCTTTTGATGCATCTCCTGCCACCTCAAGTACCTCTGCGGTGAGGTACTCCAGGATGGCTGCGCTGTACACAGCAGCGCTCGCGCCCACACGTCCGTGGCTGGTTGTCCTAGATTTCAGGTGCAGGAAACTGCAAGCCAGCTCGCCTTTCCAGAGTCCTTTCCAGCCTTACTGCCAGCCATCTCGGACTGTGCTGAAGCTCGGACAAGCAAGGAAGAGACGAGGCCAGGGGGACGCTCAGCGAGATCCTGGCGCCCACTCCTCCGTCGTACCGCGATTCAAACTGTGCCATAAACATCATTTCTAAGAGATACAGTCTCAACAGCAGACTTCTTGGTCCTCTAGATCTTATGCTCTTTTCTCCCTCTTCTAAGATGTATCCTGAATCTTACTCAGATCCAGGAGTTCTAGCCAATCTTTGAAGTAAATGTACTTCCACTTTACTGTATATGATGGTTTGAATGAAAATAGTATCCACGGACTCATAGGTTACTCATAGGTACTATTAGAAGGTATCCTTTGTTGAGTCGGTATGGTCTCATTGGAGGAAATGTGTTACTGGGGATGGGCTTTGAGGTTTCAGATGCTCGAGCTATGTCCAATGTAATTCCCTGTTTCTGTCTGCTGCAAATCCACATGGAGTTTGTTTTCTTCTCCAGCACCATGTCTGCCTGAGTACCAACATGCTTTCTACCATTATGACAACTAACTAAACCTCTACTATTAGCCAGACCCAATTACATATTTTTCTTTATAAGAGTTTCTACGGTCATGATGTTTCTTCACAGCAGTAAAAACACTTTCTAAGATACTAGCCTTAGATATTCATTTACTGAGTTCTAAAATTTACCCTTTTACCCACAGATAAGGAGCTCACATCAACCTATCTTACCCATATCAAAAAAGCTTCTCCTGAAAGCAATGAAAGGACATTATACAAAACCATAGTAAGTTATAATGTGGAGATCAACTTAATTATAAGGTGCCTGTCTTCAACTGGTACATCTAAAAACATTTTTAATAATTCCTGTAATAAACAGCAGAATAAGATGCCATAATTTTATGCTAACTTATAGAAACATTTTTTTTGTATAATATGTTACAAGAACTATTACCTTATACTGGTCATCTAGCTAACACTCTGAGAATAAAAGTACACTTACCAGAGTCTCTAAAATATAATTAGAACCTAATAAACAATTCTTAGATAAATGGATAAGTGCACATTGTACAATTACTATTGCTATGCATGGCTGAAAAAGTCTTCAGATAGAACAAAATAGGGGGGAAAGGCAAGACCCTTGTTCTGGAATTAGATTTAACTTGGGTCAAATAATAAAAGGCCCGCATTATGTATGTGAATGAGAACGGAGGAACAGAGCAGGACAGAGCATTCCTATCCCAGGTGAGCCACAGAAGGAACCATCATGTCCCCTGACATGGCAATCTAGCAGCACAACCGAGCTTTTATTTAAAATAAACAAAATAAATAATAAGTTGCTTTCTTCCAACAAAGATGAATATTTGCACTGCAGGTAGTGATATGACACTATTGTTGCAGTTTGAGGCTTTGTCTGTGTGGGTCACCGTCCTTCATGCAAACCTGCTAAATAGTTGTTCATAAGGATATAATCTGTGCGACCATGTTACATAAATTTTACCATCTGACCCAGGTTTCGTTCTTTTCTTCATTCTTTCTTTCCTCCCTCCCTCTGTCCTTCCACCCTTCCCTTTAACTTTTTATACTAGTGTTAACATCTGCTTGGACTTTTCTACTAATTTGGTTATAGTTCATAAACATAGAATGAGTAACTGAACAATACTGTGGGACAAATAATTAAATGAAGAAGTTACTCAGCTTCTTCCTCCTTTAGGGGTTTTCTGTGATCAATGGGAAATGAGATGAATGATTCTACTTTCGTAAGTGACCGTCTCCTAATGATGCAGCTGCCATTGAAGGCGCTCGTATAGTTAATGACAGTATTTTTTATGCCTCATTTATAATAACATTTTATTTAGCATTGTCTGAAAGTAAGATGCCGTTCATACCGTATGGCGTATAAGCAGCCAAAACAGGGTCTCTATTTTAGGCTTTTCGTGTATTTACCTTAATTGATCCTAAGCCTTGTCTATATATGTGGTACACAGCAGGTAGCACATGCCTTCAGTAGATCCAAGATTATTCCTGATGCAACTGTGAGGTTTGTGTGAAATACACCATTGGCCATCTGGGTGCCTTCTGCCAAAAATAGACTCTTCCCTCAGAGCTGCTGCGAGCAGAGCCAGTCTTCCTTAGGAATATTGCTACTGACTTCTAATTTGCATTTCTGAATTTAAGGCAGTTGTCCAAATATATTGTAAATGTAGGAAGGTGTTTCACACACTTGATGAGATCGTTCTCTCTAACGTTGTAGCGTATTCTAATAGTATTGTTTCCTTTTCCCTATCTTAGCTTCGTATCGATTGGAAACCCATCGATTTCTCACATTTGGGATTTGTTACCCAGGGAAACTTAACTGTCAGACTCCCTGTTCTCTTTTAGGCGATGAAGAATGCTCTGTAGTTTTTACTTATTATTTGTGATAGATGAAGTGACACCGTGAGGGAGAGCCACAGGGCCGGAGGGGAAGCTCTGCGAAGCACTTTGGTGCCACCGTGTGGTCAAGATGTGGTACTGGACGTGACAGTGGATCTTTGGCTCTTCAGTTCTATCTGCGCACACAGGTTGTGCTCCATTACTTTTCTAAAACCCTTGGCTTGTGATGTTTTAACAATAAACTAAATAAGACACATTTTTAGAGCATTTTAATTTTCAGCCCAGGCTCAATTATTCAACCTCACTTTTCTTCTCCCTCCTTCTGTTTCTTGTCCTTTCTTTCCTTCTTAATGGGAAATAAGAGAATAAGAACAAATGTCTAAGACTTTCAGCTACTATAGTCTCTGAGCTAAACCGTTGGTCAGAATTTTTATCTTAAAACATAACTGCTGTCCTGGGTACCTTTCTAAGCATGCAGGAATTTTTTCTCTATATTTATTTACATCATAAATGAGTCTCACAGAGAAATTTGTAGAAATTCACAAAAGATTACTTGAATCTGCTGCAAATCCTCTGTAAACGCATGGTTACTATCTTCACGCCCTAGTCATTGTATTTGTCAACATCAGGACCAACATGACCATCACATTATCACCATCATCATAGTCATCACTGTATTCATTTGTGTTCTAACTCTTTCAGTACCCCTCTCCCTCTCTCCTTGTCTCCCATGGAAGAAACCTTGGGAAACTTTTTGTTGTCTGTAATTTGCCTGCTTCTCATACCTATCAACTTACAGCTCTGTGCAGTCTACTACATATAACTGTTTTCACCCACCTGAGCTCTGTGCATCTTTCCTATATTTTCAAACTCTATTGTGCAGGATTTTGTCTGTAGCCCTGGTTTTATTCTTTGGCATTCATCCTTGGTCATTACTAATTTCATTCTTCCCTATCAAAGCTTGTTATTTTGGAGGCACACTCTGAAGTCATCGGGTCACTGGCTAACCTATTCTTCATCTCAAATGTGTTCGTTCAGTTGGTATAAAGAATCTAGAACACAAGTTCTACATTGGGGAGGAACATAGCCCTGGATACTGACCTCATACTCGAGACTGCCATCTGTAGGATTTATGAACCTGAATATACTCCTTAAACAAGCCAGCCTCACATGGGCCTCTGTTCTTCACATATTGCTGAGCACACATCTGCACAGGTTAGTCCAGATCTTCGGGTCTGGATTATATTCAGTTTGTCTTTACTTCCCTTTTCCCGGGATGCTTCTTTACTCCCTTGCATATAAAATAACTCTGCTTTATTATGCATTTAAAGCTTGTCTTTTACCAAACCCTCCCCTAGTAAATTGACCTTCAGTAGAGTTTATTAACTTTCCCCACTATAGAATAATCACTAACAGAAAAAGCTAGCTATTTGAGAAAGAATATGATTTATTTACTACTGATTCTGCTCTTGTGAATAACCTCTAGATTTACGATCATTTGTCTGTATCTCCAGCACTAAAATCAGTAGTGGCTGAGCGTAGTTTTCTGTGATTCCTTGATTTATAAACACAGAATATAGTTTTTAGAACCAAATACCATACTATTCATTCTAATACAAAGAAGGTAACACATAATAAATACAAAAGGTTCCTATTAATTTAATTGAATACTAGCTATTTCAATAGACCCTTAGTTACCAACATGCTCATGTTTTTACAGAAATAATTGTAGAAATAAGGATATTTTAACAGCACATTCACATGTTAAAATGGATGTTTTAGTACACTCTAAGGTTTATCCAAACTATTCTTAATAGCCAGTGATTTCTATACAGATCACTTCGATTGTATGCAGGTAAGATTTTAAATATTACATCTAGAGAACAAAAGGCTCAATAAAGAGTGTGATCCAGTGAACACATGTGCTTAGAATCATCCCATTGGATAAAACAGTCTGTGATACAGGGACATATTTAGAGTTTCAGAACCGAATTCCAGATTTGCTCCCATAGTTACAGAGCAGCATTTTATTCCAGAACAAATATTTCTTGCATATGGGGTAATGAATTCTGTCTATTCATAGGAATATGTGCTTCAGAGAGCAGACAAATTGAGGAAGACTAGAGAAGGTGGTACGGGAGAAAAGGAAGAGGTCAAGAGATTAAAAAGAACTCTAAATTATCTTATTGCTCCTAACTCACACAGTTGAAACAATAGTGAGACATTTTTATTTCTTTCATGCTGTATTTTTGCCTTCCCTTCTTTTTCTCACTTTTTTTCTTTTTGTTAGGCTATAAAAAGAATAAAATCCAGAAAAGAACCACCCTCACATTGCTGTTCCATGTTGCTTGCCCTTTCTGATCAACTCTTAATTGTTTTTCCGTGATCTTATAGTAAACTGGCAGAAGGGGCAAAGGCAATTTAAGCTGGAAAGTAATTAAATATAGCTCTAGTGTCTGAGTGTGCAGTTGAGAGAGTTGAGTAGGAACTAATTACCCTCAGCTGCACAAAAGAAAAGTTTAAGACTGTCCAGAGAGCTCAGAGTTTCTGACCTTTCTAGTTCATCATTCTTCATCACATGTAATAAAGCTAGGTAAAAATTATGAATGATATTATGTTGCAGTAAATATTAAATGGCAAATGATTCCAGGCACCATGCCATGCTACCTCCTGCTACTCACTGTCCCTGGCAGTTTCTCTGCTTCCATGGCTAGCCCCATGTAGCAGCCATCCTCCCATGGCTAACTGCTGCAAACTCTGCTCCCATTCCAAACATCTTCCCCCTGTGGTCATAGTCACGTTTTCCAGTAACCTGACAAAAATCTAAACTCTTGACGCTTGTAACTTATCGATCAGATTTATGTCATTAAATTCTCTGTACACAAAATGTCCACAGGATAAACCCAGAGCCAATTGATGTTGATACAAACTGCCCATATAGATAAGACAAATTGCCCTGTAATAATCCATCCCATACAAGATAATTATAGCTACCTGTGACTATATAAAGTCACGAGGGGGTGGGCCATCCTTCTTTTCCTCCATCTTCTATTCTTCCTTCTCCTATCTCTCCCACTTCTCAAACAAACAAACAAACAAACAAAACCTCTGCACCCACCTTTCTTTTCCACTGCCCAGTCACAGACCTTGCCTTATCTTGTGCCTGCCCTCACTTGCACATAGACATCAATCCACAATTTTAAACAATATAGACGACTCTACATCTCTCAAATAGCCAGGAGCTTTTATAAGTTTTGATTTATTCCTTCTAAAGTATACCTGGCATGGTCCCTGTAGATCTGCAGAGACGGAACAGCGGTGACTGCCTCCAGGTCTCACCATTGTGAAAAGCTTCCTTTGATCACCTCAGCTTCTGGAGGTGAGCTTGATAAAGTACCGACTGGGAATCAGGCATATAACTGACTTGTGCCTAATAAAGATGATGATAAACTATCATTGATAGTGACTTGTAATAGAAACTCATTAAATAATCAATCACCCTTTTCTTTTCTTGATCCATTATGTAGAAAGGACCAGTGGAAACATTCTGAGTTAGCCAACGGTGTGTCTTACCTCTTAGTTATTGAGTTCTAGCTGATCTTTTGTTTCATTTTATATTACTTTTATGCTTCTACTCATACTCATTGTGTAATATTTGACTTATCAATCACACTAATATGAGTTCTCCACAATAAAGGTATTTATGAGTCATCTCAAATTCATTATGATTGGTGCATATATAAGAATTTGATTTTTTTTTCTCAGTAGACAGCACTTTGGATGTTTCAGAGTAATTTATAATTTCCTAAGCTCAGGGCAGCTACTGAATCAACAACATGCCTATCCTGACACTTGTGCTGTGAATTATGAACTGACATAGTTGCATCATTGAGCAAGTGCAGTTTATAAAGATTTTCCTACTTTTATCTAAAGGCTTTTATTCTGTTGAAAGGTCTCATCTTGATTCCATGTTACAAATTCATTGTTGTATCTCTTTAGACTTTTCTCAACTAGATATTTCTCCAGCTTTGATAGTTTTAAGGATAAATTCTCATGCACCTTATAAAAGTCTCTTCTATTACACTTTGTTTCATGCTCTTCTCACAATTCCCTGGAGACGGGTATTTGGACGGAATGCCACAGAAGCAAAACCTTTATCAAATCCAATGCAGAGCCCCTATAGTTATGAGATGGACCCACTGAAACCAGTCATCCTGGTTGGAGGAACTAGTGTTCGGTTTCTTCAGTAGAAATCGCTGACCTCTTTGTCCCTCCGATTTTGAGCTTCTTAGAGAGACTTCTTGGAGAAAGTCATTAAGCAAAACTCACATATGAGAAGTAGGGAATTCACACACTTTTATATTTAGAGCAAATATATTTATTCGGAATCACATGTACATATCAGCGTATTCAATATAGTCGGTTATTTATACCACTGTGGATCCATGAACAATTACCTTATCACAGGACAGCAGCTCGATGCTCATTTATTTGACCGCTTAGATCATCCCATTGTTAAGCACGGGGAGCACTTTCTGTTCCTGTCTTTGCATCTTTACATGCCTCCATCAGAAGGTGGGTGAGAAAGAGAGAGCAGTGTGCTATTTATCAGTGTATTCCCTTCCACTCCGGCAGTGTTAGATGCCACAGGCTTAAATTATGTATTTCCTGTTCCTCTTGCAAGAACCTATGCCTCTGGGAGCGTTTGTTACTTGAATTCAGCTGCATTTAGTCATTTGAATTTTAATGGTCATATTCATGGTATTATTTTTATCACAGTTAATTCTACCCCTCATGTTACTTAATATTTAAAGAAAATGTCACTGAGTGCTTTTCAGATTTATTTTATTCCCTTAAGTTTTCTGGTACCGTTAGGCTTAAATCATGGAAATGTCACTAACTTCCAAGTTGTTGTTATTTATTTAAAGGAAATAAAATGATTAATTTTAGAGAAAGTAATGATAGATACATTCTCCCCCACACACAAAATTTTACTAGGATCCCACCTCCAGAATGGCAACCATTCATTATTTCAGAGACAACATTGGTTCCTAAGATTTAGGACATACAGATCTAAAAGGAAAAATATTCAAAGCCAGTACTGACAACTTGGTTACTTGAATATTAAATCTGAGAATGTATAATTAAACATTATATGGATAAAATAGATATACATAAGCATGTGTGATCACATGTGCATATGAGTATTTATAGGAAAGCTAGAATTTGATTTGAACATTCCATCACAATATCTAAAGCTTGGATTAATGAGTACTTAAAAAATATCTGGAAATTACAAGTGTGATTAGTTTCATTAATGAATGAATTCATTAAACATTTGAGTTTTGCAGTAAGCTATAACCAAGCATTGCCTATTTATACATTTATTATTCCAAATTATGTTACTTCTTTTTTTTTACAAAATTTATTATAATCCATATTACCCTGTAATATATATGCATGTATATAGTTACATATGTAATATATTAACTATCAGTGCATAGAGAGAAAGAGATATAATCTTGTTATTTAGGAAACCATTTAGAAGATACTATAAAAATTTTCTTTATTATTATTTTGTGTAAACGGAATAAGTGTGCAGGTACATATGTCACATACACACGTGGAGGTAATTTTGTGTGCTGTGTTCTCTTCTTTTGTTTTTATGCAGATTCTGGATGGACTAAGATTATTGGTCTTGAAATGCAGCTTGTACTCACTGAGCCTCTTGGGGTGCAAGCAGCTTGTTTTTCTAGCTGTGTCCACAGTACTTTAATATCCCTGACAAGACACTTGATATCTCCCATATAGGAAAATACAGAATCTGCAATTATGAAGAAATAACATTTCCTATATCTTCGGTTATATCAAATTTTCAAAATAAGATTTCTATTACTTTAGAGATATTTCTATGTGTTTATTTTTCTTCCTCTTAAGAGTTTTAGAAAGTTTTTTTCCTATTTCAACTTTATTTTATATAAAACCATACAGCCAGACATTGTACTTTAGTATTCCATTCCCTTTCTTCATCTCCTCTCAGACTCACTCTCATTTCATTCCTACCCAAGTTTCATCCCTTTATAACAAATGGAGTTTCACTAGAGCTGCCTATATACTCCTTGTTATGTGGCCATTCTCTAGAGTATGTTACACCCACCAGAACCATTAAGAAAACTCAATCTCTTCTGCTAACTCTACTCAGCTAGAAGTGGGGCTTCATGTCGACCTACTTATCATGCTTGGATTTTCATCTCTCAAGATCAAGCCTTTGTAGACTTTGTGACAGGTGTTACACTCCTGTAACTTCACGTGTGCAACTCTACTGTTGTGTCTAGAGAACTCTGTCTTTTTGCTCTCTTCTGCAATGAGTCTCAAATTCTGGATACAGGTAATATAACATAGATGTTCCATTGAGGGTTGAGCACTCTGCGGTCACGTTTTCTCTCTATATAGTTGTAGGCCATTATATTCATTGTCTCCTACTGCTACCAGAAGCTACTCTAATGGAGGGTTGAGAAATACTCTATCCTATGGCTATAGTAAGAAGCCATAGGGTATTATAAGAATAAGGAGACATAAGGAACTAAGTTTCCTTAGCAGAGTAAGAGATATAGGACCTCCCTTCATGCCTGTGACCTGCCTAGCCACAAACTCTTGGCTCTGGGAACTGTGATAACCATGGATTCTATTTTGTGGAGTGGACATTAAGTCCAGAGAGAGAGAGAGAGTGGTGGTTTAGCCCTATGACATTTGCACCATGGTTGCATCAGTAAGCCTATCATTGTACATCAGAGTTTTTACACCTACGTAAGACCTATGATGATTTTTCTCCTCTGGTAACATGATCATCACTTTTCAGAAGTCTGGTACAAGCCAGCCAACAGGAATGAAGCTTTCAGACCACCACAAGCTTGATAAAGAACTTTTTACAATACAGGACTATGAGCTTGTTTTCTAACATAAACTGTTTTTCCTTCGATGATGCTTTGACTCATGGCCATGAAGTTTAATAATAAGATTTGTTGTGTAATTTTACCATTCGAATCTAGTTTACATCTAGTTTATTCCTGAAATGATCAATCAAACTTCAGAATTTTCACTTCCCATTACAGTAGCATAAAAGCACTTGCATGATTATTTGTTGATTATAAAACATATAAATATACATGGTTGCATCAGTTACCAGATGGCCAAATGCCAAAAAAAAAAAAAAAAGAAAGAAAAAAGAAAAAAAATCTGTTCAAAATAGCAATTGAATTGGAAAGCATTTCCCATGTTAAAGACCTCCATTTTGGGAAGTTCTGATTGTTTATATCCTGTTTATTTCCAGGCCAGAACCAGAGCTTTTATGCATTTTCTAAGACAGTAGGCAGCCAGTATCAGTTTCAGAAATGAATCATGGAGAAGAAAGCTAGACCATTACTGTACTCCAGACAAGGACGGGGTTATAGAAATGCTCTAAAATTTCTGTTTTGAGACAATCTTATCCGTTTTAAAGAATATTTTATGTTAATTGCAAGACAAGTTAGAAAGCACACAGTTCTTTCTTCTCTTAGAGAACTGCTTTATGTCAGTACAGAAGGAAAAATTTACATATAAATATCTTGAGAATAAGCTAGAAATAAAAAGAATAAGACAAGTTCTGTTCCGTACACTTGAAGCAGCATTGCTAGTGTTGTTTTTACAAGCATGAGAATGAATCTATCATGACAGGGTATAAAGAACTAACGGACAGAAAGCCCTGCATGTAAATCGCTTGTCTTTTCCAGTACATACTAATTCAGTAACAGCTGTAAAATTCACTGTGAAAAATGAATTATTTTCACTTTTCCTTTTAAGACGATTGAAACATGCTTACTTCATATCTACATTTAAGGTCAGGAGAAGCTCCTGAAAAGCTTAAGGTTTTATGATTTTTTAGAGTGAAGACTTTAATCAAATGCGACCAAAATAATCTGCGTAAACAGAATGTCAGTGTAAATGGATCTAAATGGGCTGAGTCGTGTGTGTCTTCGAGGAGTATTATCTGAAACCCAAGTTAGAAAAGTTGAAAGAACTTAAGAAATCCTGCATCTCAGAAATATCCTTTCACAGAAAGGGGGCAAGAAAGGTTTTGTCATCCCCTATAGGAATAAAGACTACAGCCATCTTGCTTCCCTCTTTCCTCTTTTGCATATTATCCTTTGGAAACATTTACATATTTTAGATGACTGGATATTTTATAAAACAGTTGAACCCATAGAATAGCCACCCTGGTTTGTCAGGAGAATATGGCTACTCGATCCCAAACATGCATGGCTGACCTCCATAGGGCAATGAGTTCCTTTTGAAAATATTGAATGACAAATGTACAGGACTTATGGGTATACAGTACTCATTTCCTTTCCCCCCTTCTTTTCCTGTTATAATTTCAGTATTTCTAATTGTGCCTGGGAGCTAAAGCATATTCCAAAGTTATATGATAAATCAAAATTAGCACATTTTAAATTCAATTAGTATTTTCCCATGAAGTTATAGGAGACTTAAACTTTATGCATTCATCCATTTGATGAATCACTTATATATGATTGAAAGTATACCCAAGCATACAAACATTTGGATGTATAAATACAGATTCCCCAGACTGAGATCAGGTGCCTTCCTCAAAACTTATTTACTTAGATATGGTCATTTCATTGAACCTAGAACTCACTAATTCAGCAACTGCTAAGAATCTTCCTGTTTCTACCTCCACAAACCTGGAACTGCAGAGGCAAAGTCCCCAACTTGGAATTTTCAGCTGGGCATTGGTGATGATAACTTATATCCTCTTTTTCGCATAACAAGTACTTTACCAGATGATATGCTTCCCTGCCTCCTTAAATTTTTATGAAATATTAGGAAGTAACCTCTACCTCTTTTCCTAGACTTTATTGCACCGTGTTTACTTTGATTAACTTCACCGGACCCAGTGTCCTCCTGGAAAAGCATCCTCTTGTGTTATGATTTATGTCCCAAGTCTATCTGCCTTTCAACAGTTCCAATTCCTGCTACCATATTTAAAAAAAAAAAAAAACATTATTTTAAAAGAAAAGGAAAAGGGTTAGGCAACAGGAAAATCAGGCAATGTAAAAGTACTTGGTGGGACTTGGGCCTTAATGATCAACGTGGACATCTGTTTCTAAAATGACAACTGCTTAAATCCTCAGTGACTGTTTGCTTGAGTTCAGTCAAGTCTGTAAGAACCTAACTACAGAAATTTCATAAAGCAACTGAGCGCTGGCCAAAATAATTAATCTGCTTTAAACTATTTTTGTCCAGTAAGTTCAAGGTTCGCTGTTTTTACTTAGGCTATAGCTGACCAAAACTTTGTAGGAGACTCTGACAGTTGGCTTTCTGCCATGGCAAGACAACCCTGAGGTTCTGTTTTACAAGGGACATGTCATGTTTCTTGGTGACGAAGGTCTTGGTCTGAGGCAGTTAGCCTAGATGGGCCTGTGAAGGACGATAAAGTGTGCTAGCAATCATAGGTAAAGCTGCTGCCCATGTGAAGACTACACGTTGTTTTCTTTCCCTATTGCTACAATATAATATCATAACAAAAGCAACTCAAGGGACTCATAGTTCAAGAGAAGAGCAGAATATGCCAGGGAACGCAAGATAGCAGGAAGCTAAGGGGCTCTACTGAATCCAGTTAGGGAATCCCAGGAAAGATGTATATTTGTGCTCGGCAAATTTTCCCCATTTTAGACATACCCACAACCCAGTAAAGGGTTCTCTCCACAGTTAACATGTGAACTGTATGAACTGAATAAAGATCATCTCTCACAGATATGACTAGAGGGCAAATAATTTTTTCTGTGTATTCCTGGAATTTTATGTAATCGTTGTTAAGGTCTAGTCAACTTGACAGCACTAACCTTCACAGGTCATTGAGAGTTACACTAACATTCCAGGTGGTTGCCAATTAACACTAACCATCACAGGAACTGTTAACACTAACCTTCAGAGGTCATTGACAGTTAACCCTTATCCTCAAGATGATTGACAGTTAACACCTTCACAGATGATTAACAGCACTCACCTTCACAGGTGATTGACAGTTAATACTAACCTCCACAGCTGATTGACAATTAACACATTCACAAATGATTGACACTTAACACTAACCTTCAGAAATCATTGTCAGTTGACACTTACCTTCACAGGTGATTGACAGTTAATAATAGCCAACACAGGTGATTGACAGTTAATAATAACCTTCACAGGTGATTACTAACCATCACAGAAGAGAGTTAACAATCACCTTCACAGATGAGAACTGTAAAATTTCAAAAATAAAAGTAAATGTCACAGAATTCTCATTGTGTCTACCTTCTTGTGCCTGGGACTTAGAACCTCAGATTGTGCTCCATTTCTTAGAGTTTCTATCAGATTCTAAGGAGGCTATGTTTAGTGCCAACTATTAACGTGCTTGTATGAAGGTTATGTCATAAACACTTGAAGAAGAATATGGATTTGTTTGCTTTATTGCAATGTTGATGAAATCCCAAGTCTGATTTTCTTGGAGCTCAGAATTCATACTCAAATATAAAATACCTATTAGTTGGGCCAGACTATGTTCCAGGTCTTAAACTTGAACACATAATCTGCAATTCTGAATTCTGATGGGGTTTTGAAGTTTAGTATCATTTCTAAACTCTAGTGGCAAACACAAGGAAAAAGAAAAAAAATAAATAAATGTTTCTAGGGTTAGTGTGCCTAGTCTCTCTCTCTCTATGTGTGTCACACACACACAAACACACACACACACACACACACAGAGGCACACACACACTTACACATGCACAAAAATACAAATAAAGAAACAAGTAAAAAGCAGAAACATGCTTTAATTTTACAATGTGGCATTCCGGTGTCTTCTAAAGTAAGAACTGGAGTGAACACATGAATTTGCTACATATGATAAACTGTAAAAGCTTTACTAGCGTAAAATCAACAGTTTAGAAAAAAGTTTCTGTAAGGAAAAGATGACAGGGCACCAATGAAAGGAAAAGTCACAGGGCACCAATGTTGTGAAAGGATAACGATCCGAGTCACGGCACCAATGTTAGGGGAAGGATGAAGAGAGTGGGGGGCATATGGCCCATGGAGGTGCGGCGAGGCCTGAGGGCAAGGGAGATGCCTCTGAGGGGTCCATGTTGGGAATTCCTTCCCTGAGGGACCAGCCACACAACAGTATAGTACAGAATAGAGTTTATTCAGGTCATGGGAGAGTTAAGAGGGTGGTAGAGGCAGAGAGAGAGAAGTAGAGGAGTAAAGGCCGGCCATGAGCACATGGGAGAGAGGGGGGAAGGGAAATGGGAGAGCAAGGCTGCAAGAGCACAAGGGCAGGAGAGGCCAAGAGAGAGAGGAGGGGTCAAGCAGCCCTTTTATAGTGTCAGGTCACTAGGGTGGAGCATACCTGGCCACTGCTGGGTAATTGAGGGGTGGGGCATACCTGGTTGTTGCTAAGCAACTGAGGGGTGGGGTTTACAGAATCCCAACAGTTTTAATGCTGTTTTACAATAGTAACGTGAACATTTTTAGTGACTTTCTATTTTCCAAAGCATATGACCTATCAAATATGTTTAAAATGCAGGATATAACTAATTAAAAGCCATTTGTGGCATATGTAAGCCTCAGTGAGCCTCAAGGAGGACAATGCTGGCTGCTGTAACAGGACTTTATGTGTGGTGCTGAATAAAGAACTTGCTCTATTTCGTTTTATTTTATTTAAAAGATGAGCTCAGATCAATTTCCTAGCTTTATAGTAAATATGTTCTTTTACTTCATTGTGTAAAAGCTTATTGAACACACATTTTCATTAGATAAAGAATTGATAGTCTCAAAGCAAGACACACAACTCTGATTCAGTTCACTCAACAAACTAATGGTTACTACTCAATTCTTTTAAAAGCTTCATCACAACAGGGAGATTCGTAGGGAAGACAATTATGCCTATGAAATTAATAAATCCTCAACTCAATGTCCTGAAAACTCCTTCTTCGGTCTCATAAATGTTCAGTTGAGAGTCACCATCAGCAAGTGAAATTAATTTTCTATTTGCACAGTCTTAATATTATCGATGACCCTGAGAAATGATAGTGAGAGGCTATTCTCAACTTAAACATGTCCGAGAGTTTGGGGAGAACACGGATTATAAAGAGCTCTGTGAATGGCCTTCCCTGAAGGTGAGCAGAAAAACCACTGAAACTTGAAGGTAAAATAGAGTTTTCCTTTACAATGCTGAGATAATCAATAATATCCTGCCGGGAAAACAGTGGGAGGGAATGAAAGGGTCATGGCCAAACAGTCTCAGCATCTGCAGGGCAAGCTCCTGCTGGAGGGCTGAATGATTGGCTACCGCACCTCTGTAATGGGAGCACAGTCAGAGGGTCTGTAGGAGGAAAGAGCAGCAACACCAGGAAGGGGACAGACAACTCCACAATAAAGAGGAATGCAAAATGCCACACAGTTTCAGGAAGAAGGGAATACGCTACTTAGAAGGATACCCGTGGTTGGACTGGAGCTGGAGCCCAGGATCAGTCCCTACCTCACAGTTCCCGACCTTAACGGCATCCATGAATAGAGCTTTAGTCACGTGAAGCAGCCTCTTCCCAGGGTCCATGAGTTATGACCTAAGTATTTGGGTCATGGTATTCTGCCAGACAGGTTTATATCCAATTCTGTTCTTTTGTCTACACGCGCATGAATCACTCTATAGGATAGGGACAAAAACGAAGTCACCCTTTCTCTTCTCTGATAGCCAGAAAAGAGTCATCTCACAAGTTTCAACACAGCCTCCATAATTTCCTGTCCCTTATTTTGGACGAATTTTTATCTCCCCTGCTAGGCATGGCTCCACCTTTGTAATCACTACCATCCTTGAAAAATATGCCACATTTTGTAAAGTTCCTCCTACGACAAGGGGCCCCATAAACAAACAGCACATTTATTCACATGTAGATTAAAAATGTCTTTAATTTTTAAAAAAAATTATGTGTTCGTGTTATTTTATGTGTGCGGGTAATTTGTTACGTTTCCTGTTATGCACCACGTCCATCTGTAGTGCTCACAAAGGCCAGAAGAGGGCAGCAGATCCCGTGGGACAGAAATTATAGATGGTAGTGAGGCCTCCTGTGGATTCAGGAACCAAACCCGAGTCATCCCAAAATCAGCAAATTATCTTAACTACGGAGCCATCTTTTGAATTCCAATATCAGTGTTTTAGAGTGAGAAATGCACTCAGCCGTTACCTGAATATTCCTGAGCACAGAGAAACTGGAATTTATTTAAATGAGCAATGCAAATTTATAATGCATTTTCCTTTATATTTAAAATAACTCAAATAGGAAAGGACATATATTCATTTAAGGGGGGATAAAACGCTTTCTCTTTTTAATCAATAACAAATTATAACAAAACAATTCTTTTCTGAACACATCATTTTACCATTTATTAAACATGCAACTAAATTTATAAACTAACAAAAATACACGTGGTTATTTTACATAAAGTATTAAAAGTCCACTGGAGATTTGATACCACAGGACACAGAATATCTTCAAAATTTTTCAGAGTTGACTGACATTTTGATTTTATAACAAATTATCTTTTCTGAGATCACTGAGTCTCTCTTTCTCTCACACAAATAACACACACATACACACACATGCACACACACACATACACATACACACACAAACACACACACACACAAACACACACAAACACACACAAACACAAACACAAAAACTCATACACATATCCACACACATATACAAACACACACACAGAAACACACACACACAAACACACACATAAAAACACATACACAAGCACACACACACACAAACACACACACCCACACCCACACACACATACACTCAAACACACACACACAAACCCACACACCCACACCCACACACACACATACACTCAAACACACACACACACACACACACACTCACACACACACACACACACACACACACACACACACACAGGTACTACAAAATGGCATAAATTCGCTTAAGACCATTTCAGAAATTTAAAAGTATATTTAACCATTTTACATGTTATTTCCTTTCTCGTTAAATTGTTTCAATAACAGGATGTTACTGTGAAGTTGTTTTTAAATACTAATTTTTTAATTTTACAGATTATCTCTCGGAATAGAATATGTATTTCTGGTTAGTATTTTGATGGGAATGTTTAAAAACCAAATATAAATATCATGAAAACCATGTGTAGAACTAAATGTTTTTTTTTTTAAATCTTACTTTGTTTTGTTTTGGTTTGGTTTGGTTTGATTGTTTTGGTTTGGATTTTTGTTTGTTTTTGTTTTTATAGAGTTTTTATAGAGACTCTTTCCAGAATCTTGGAAATGAAATCAATATGTTTTGCCAGTTTGGTTCTCATGTACTGAAATTCTTTGCTGCTTTTTCCTGGTTGTGAAATATTTTTTAAAGATCACATGAGACTGTCCAGCCACCAACCAACTGTTCTCTTTAAGGGATTGTCAATGTTGCCAGTAAAACCACATTAAAAAAATTGTAACCAGTAGTTTAAATAAAATATGCATTTCTTCCAAAGTCAGATTTTATGGCCCAGATCTGACAGAATTTCTGGTCAAACAGATGCTGTGAGTTTAGATTCCAGACAAGTTAACAGATCATTTGTCCTACACAACTAATCTGCATAGGGGGGCAGTTTGTGAAGTAGAGGAGATTTTCAGAGAACAAATATAAAAAGACAGGGTTACCTAAAAAAATAGCAAATTTTATTTTAGACTTTCTATCCCAGAAAAAAAAAGCGCAGCGGCATTCCTAAAGATGTTGAGATGAGTACAGAGAGCTTACTTCACATCGGAGCTCTCAGGGGATCCTGAAAGATGCCAGTTTCTAGAGTTCCTCCCTTTTTACGTATTGTCTTGTTCCAGAATTGGTATTTTTCGAAATACAATCAACAACAGTCTGTTCTTCTAAATAAGTCTGTTTTTCCTTGTCAAAGACTTAAAGTTGTTTTGCAGGTCAAACTCACTGGACAGAAACCACCATGTTTTCCCTGCGTTCTGTTCTTCTTCTTCTACCATTCATGGTCATTTTTTCTTCCATTGTGTGACTTATTAAATTAGCAACTTTATATTGTCCAGTGGGACTGAATCAGTGAGGAACAGCCCGACTTTCTCCTTTCTCTGGAATAAAATCAGACAGGCTTTCCTGTCACTGTGCTTGATCTGGTGGCATTAAGTGGCATTTGGAAGAAGCAATACTGTGGCTTGCACAGAAGCATTCGTTAAAGTGGTGACTCCTTCGTGACCCCGTGAATATTTCTCACAGTGTGGATCATAGCAAAGATGGTATTTAGACTTAGGCTTCCAGCCATAGTTATCCCCTGACTCATCAACTTCACCATTACGTATACTTCTGGGACAGCCAACTCATATGCATATGAGTTTGGGCATGTGTGGTTTGAGTGTATGTGTGAGTTAGTGGTTATGTGTGTATTATTCTGAGTATATGTATGTATGAGACTGTGTGTGTGTGTGTGTCAGTGTGTGTGCATGAACATGCTTGGGTTGAGTATTTTTATATGCATGTATATGTGAGTAGGGGAGTCTGTGTGTGTGAGTCTGCATGTGTTTGCATGTGTGCAAGCATCTGTGAATTTGAATGTGTGTGAATGTGTGTACGTATGAAGTGTGTGAGTAAACGTGTGTGCTTGTATTGAGAACGCTTGGGATTTCCTTGTCCACTTTCTCATGAAATCCAACATATTCTAAAGAGGAATGTTCAGTCTCCTGTCACTGAAACATGGTTTTGCCATTTATAAACTTCATACCTGAGAATTACAAAGTTAAACATGAAAATTAGGAAAACACTTTCTAATATGTGTGTTTCAGTTGTTCTCAATTCCACCATCCTTGATCAGGCATTAACTTGTATTTTCTGAAATGATTTCTATACAAGGGGAGAAGTGCTGACAAACAATTTGACTTACTATACTTCACGTAATGAGTAATCAGTATCTGAGAAAGCCTCTTTGAGTAGCTTTAGGTAGAAATTATGGTTGAGACCTTTTTCTTGAATGGCCATCTGAGCTAAACATCGCTGACTGACTTTCAGTGGAGTTTGGGTGGGCGGAACATTCTAAATCGCAGAAATGGCGGCCTAAAGACCACTGTGGCTCAGAACAGCGAACTGCAATCACTTAGGACATAAAAGGGTACAGTGTACGCTGAGCGGCAGTAATGACTTTAGTTCAGATCTGTGATGTGCTTACGACTTCCCCAGTCCTGGGTTCTTTATCTTAACATCACAAGGATTCTTGCTGCAGGTACAATGAACTTGTTAGCTCAATGAACTGAAAGAGATAAACGATAAAGCGGTTTGTTACCAGAGTGTAGCAGACAGAGTGTCCGGTGCTGTGGGAATCTAGAATCAGTGATTTTGTTTACAACATACACTCCACTGATCCTCAACAGGATCTGATCACGGTGTGTGGAGAAACGAGCAGAAGTCCCTAAGCTAAGAAATAACAGCAGGAACACTGGTTAAAGAAGTGACAATAATTACATGGGCTTCTTAGGGCCCCAAGTGAGGATCCTCAAGATCTAGTTGCGATGCATTTCACTTGTGATGTTGTGTTAGTATTGTGGAGAGTAATGTGAAGGGAAGTGGCGGAAGGAATGGATGCTAATTCAAGGACAGCTGTCCTGATGCAGGTAAGGATGACAAGAGGGTAGAGAGGTGAGAAAATTTGCCATAAGGGAACGCGTTTAAGACATAAATAACGAAATATGATAATTGTTTCGTGTGGTGGATGGGTGAGATGAAAAGTAGAGAAAGTTAATGGAAACGTTGAAATGGTTTTAGCTCCCTTAAAATCTAAGTGCAATGGTGAAATGGAGGTGGGAGGTGAAGCCAGTGTTGTGCGTATTGCCATGAGGTACACATGACAGATCCAAGCTCAGTCATGAGACAGGGGCATTGCGTACTTACGCTGTCTCAGTTCTGCTGTGTTCCACCTTCCTGTGAATGATTTCCAGTCTCCACAGTTCTGAATGTCAGAATAGCAGAAATCTGAGTCCCTGTGTTGCATTACTATCTATGACCACACGGTGGCAGCCGTTCTCCACATTTCCTCTTTTTATTTTATTTTATTTTTATTTTTTTTAAAATACATATAAAGAAATGGTGCATGGAATATCGGATAGACTATCAAGATATTCCAGTGAAATTTTTAGATTTTGTTTGAAATGTAAAGTAAAAATTAATTTGACAGCTCTTCAGAAACAGCCACAAGATATTTTAGACCGTTTGGGACTGATGAAAAAAAATATAAATATAAACTACTCAAGAAGTAGTTTTCCTTTCTTTCTTTAAAAAAAATTTCGTCGTGATTAAGTTAGGATATAATTTGAAAATTAGTATTGTCCTCATCTAACCTTGATTAGAAGCTGCTCATAAGCTTATTCACACACTGAATTTCTACCATACACTGTGTGTAGGCACACCTGTTTACAGTTTAATTCATATTCCCAAAATGTACCCTTTGACCTTATCCCAAGGTCAAATAACAATTTATTATAGCAATTAGAAAAAAATCCTTATCAAAGAACCGGGGAACGGATTGGGGGCCCTGAGGGGGATAGGAGTTCCACAGGAAGACCAAAAGTCAACTAACGTTCAACCCTGGAAGCTCCCAGAGACTGAGCCAACAACCAAAGGGCACACACAGGATGGACCCCTTAGCCCATATGGAGTAGAGGACTGCCTTTCCTGGCCTCAGTGGGAGAGGATGCAGCTAATCCTCTAGTGACTTCATATGCCCCATAGGGGGATGAAGTGGTCACCATCTCATACCCAAAGGGAAGGGTTGTGGGGGAAGGACACTGTAAGGGACAGATTAGTCTGGGGCAGTGTTTGTGATGTAAATAAATGAATAAAGAAAGAAAGAGTTTCTTGCTCTATTATTCTAATTTGATGATCACTAGCCACTGTGTCTATTTTCCTTAGAGCATTTGTCAATCATAAACAAATATTTTTTCTCAAAGAAACAGACTTATTAAGCCTTTCCTAGATTCCAGGAAGACCATGAGATCAATATTATAGAGACTTAAGGAAAGATTTTACAAATTGCTCCTAAAGGGTGGCAATCGCTGAGCTTCGTGACAATACACATAGTTATATTTATGTGTGTATGTGTACACAGATTTTTGTAAAGTTTAAAATATTGGAGTATAATATTGAAAGTGATTTTCAAGTTGAAAGAAGTATGTGGATAATTTTCATATATTCATGCTTTCCAACTACCCTACAACAAATGAAAGTAGAAGAAATTAGAGTAGACATTCTTTATAAGATACTTCAATCTAGAAATTTTAAAATAGTTATTCTAAAGTCTAAAGCAGCCCACTGGTCTCCATATGCACCCAGAGCCATCCCACTGGCATCAGGACCTGCCCCCCGAGAGCTGATCACCCAGGAGCCCTCTCATTCCTGAGCCCACAGGTGACACCCACTTCCCCCTCACCGACAGTCCGAAAAGAGACCACCAATAACTCACCACAGGGCACATGAATCCTGGTGCTCCCCAGAACCTGACCCTTCTGGCCTTCTTCTGCGCCCAGAGCTAGAGCCATCCAGTTGCCATCAGGACCCACACTAAGCCTGCAGAGAGCTGAGCAGGAGGGGCAAGCACTCTGACTCCTAAGCCCACAGGCCCACGGGAGAGACAAGCTCCAGTAAGAGACAGTAAGAGCGACTTGCACCACAGATAACTAGATGGCAAAACACAAGTGCAAAAGCCTAAGCAACAGAAACCAGGAAAACCTGGCAACATCAGAACACAGTTTTCCCACCAAAGCAAGAAGTGGGTACCCCAACATGCCAGAAAAAAAAACAGATTTGGACTTAAAACTCATACCTCATGATGATGATAGAGGACTTTAAGAAGAACATGAACAACTCCCTTAAAGAAATACAGGAGAATACAGGCAAACAAGTAGAGGCACTTAAGGGGAAAAACACACACACACACACACACACACACACACACACACACACACACACAAAACACACACACACAAAATCACTGAGAGAGCTACAGAAAAACACAACCAAACTGGTGAAGGAACTGAACAAAACCCTTTAGGATGGGTGTATTCGAAGACAACCAGAGTAAAAACAAATGTTTGTGTTCTGAAGACAGAGAATTTCTGTTATACGTACAATTTGAGACATAAAATTCAGGACAAATGAAGTCAGGGAGTATTAAAGAGAAAGATGGTCAGGGTCAGTACCTTGAGGAAGGACCACAGTAAGAAATACTGATTTTTTGACACTATTACTTCTTTCTTGAAAATATGCAAGAGTTTTTTTCAGATACTAAGTAGTTAAAAGTGCTTTTTGCTCTTGAAAAGTAACAGAGTTCATCAGGTCCAAGAACCCACATGTCAGGTGGATCACAATGACTGTATCTTGAACTTAAAGGTATCTAATGCCCACTTCTGGCTTCCTGGAACACCTACATACATGTATATACACACAGAGCTACACATACACATGAAAAGTCTTAAAAATAATTAAGTAAAATGTAATGTCATTCACTGAATTTCTGCAGACTAACCAAGTCTTGGAAGATTCTATATAGGATTATTTCAAATATTTATACTTTTGCAAAAAGATGTACACACACACACACACACACACACACACACACATATATATATATATCCAACACACATATGTAAATGTCAGATGCATATACATATACAACTACTGGATGAACATATAAAAATTGGCATCTAATGTTCAATTCAAGCTGTTACTGATTATTTTCATTGTATGTCAATTTTGATACAATAAACATTTTTTTTCCTTCAAACCCCAAATACAAGTGTTGAAACTGAAACCACATGATAATTGGGAGGTGATATGGTCATACATGGTCATACATTAGTACCATTATAAGCAATTCACTCTCCATTTACACCCTAGATGACAAAGCTGGATCAGGACATCAGTGAGTCAGAACATATGTCTTTCCCACACAGAACTGTTCAGAATAAATTTCTGTTGAGTATATGCCACCCAATTTAGTAGATTTGATATTGTATCCAGAAGAACTGATTTAGACAGGGTTTCTATTCCTGTAATAAAACACCATGCCTAAAAGCAAATGTTAGAGGAGATTATTAATTATGTTTGTTCTTCCACATTTCATTCCATCATGGAAGAAAACCAAAGTAGAATCTCAAATAGAGTAGGGACCGGGAGGCAGAGCTGATGCAGAGGCCATAGAGTGGTAAGTGGTTGCTCAAACTGCTTTCTTTAGCACCTAGGACTATGGTCCCAGAAATGCTACCACCTACAGTGATCTCAGTTTACCCATATCAACCATTGATGAATAGAATGCACAGCAGGCTTGTCTACAAGCTGATCTGATGGTGGTACTTTCTGAACTGAGGTTCATTTCCTTCAAATGACATTGTGTTGATGATACCAGGACACAAGTAACTCAACTTGACATTCTCTGTGGCTCATACTAGTCTCTTGTACTCACCGAGTTCACTTCCACATCTTCTAACCCATTCTGTGTACAATGAACAAAGGCAATCAGAGTACATAGATATTGGTTAAAGTGGAAACTTAAGGGTTCTTTGAAAGTCAGCTATATTGAACTGTGTTGTGATGGAGTATTTTCTTGAAGTGGACACCGGTGTAAAGCTAAGGCAGTCTTGTGAATGAACGCTTCACTGAAGCAGACACAGATGAAAGGATGCTCTGCTAAAGCAATCATGTGAAAGGACACATGATGAAGGATTCTTCTCTAACGAAACACCTGTGTTGGTCATACATTGTGTAGTTTTTGGGAATCCATAGAGAAAATCCATACCAAAAAACTTTGGTGATGTGCTGCAGTTTCTTGCTGCTTCCCCAGACTCCTGCTGATTGGCAGAGTGATGTCAGTTGAGCCAGTCTCATGTGCTGAGCAAGACCCATGGAGGTCACATGATGCTTGGAGGAACTATAAAAAGAAAGAAGCTAAGCATGGATTGGTTGCAGAGCTAAGCACTTGTGAGTCTAGCATCTTCACTAATCTGCTACCCTGAGAGAGGCATAGCTGAGAACTTTTCCCACCATTCCTGTTGGCCCTGGCCCCTCCTACTGATTTGTGAGAAGGCTGAGGCCTGGCTGTTCCTGCTAGGTCATGTCACCACTGCTGCTAACCCGGCTCCACCCTACTGGACTGCTGATGCAATTGTGAGGTGTTTGCAAGTTGATCGAGCTGCTGCTGTTAATCTGTGAACTGAAGTGTCAATTTCCAGACACCACAGATGTAAGTTACTCCAATACAACCATAACTAAACAGTCCTACCAGTATCCTTTCTTTCCCCACTACTTCTGGTGAACTGTGAGCTAAAAGAGGGCAGTGTAAAGCATTTAAAAACCATCATTAAAAGTAGACTTTGAAAAAAATTACAGTTACATTGGTAGTAGGTGGGGATCCTAGAGAACTGTTTATTTGAACTAAAGGCTTTGCTGACAACTATTTCACATTTCTGGTAGTCATTACCTCTGAGAGCACAGCTATGAAACTTAAGAACAACAACAACAACAACAACAAAACAAAAAAGTGTTTAAATAGGAATGAAAGCAATCAATATTTTGCCTAACTGTGAAGCAGGCATGGTATTTGAGTCAGGAAGCATCAACTAAAACAGATAAGGAATGGATAAGTTTGTCTTCTCATTTCTCCTGACAACCCTGAATCCTAGTCAAGCTTGGAGACTCCAATGTGATGAGGAGTGAGCAGGCATCTGGAAGTGGCCCTGTTGTCAGCTCTGTAAGGTAATAGTGGGAAGAGACAATGTACATTAAGTAATTGTGAACTGCAATCTGGTCTCTTCTGTTGGAGTTAACCAATCCTATTCAAAACGTAGGCAGAAGCCAAGGGTTTCTTTTTATAGAAATTTAGTAAATATCACCATAAAATGAGCACCATCCATGCAATCTTTCCTCTCTGTAAACTTGCTGTGAATCAACCAAGTTACTGTAGTTATCACAACACAGTGTAGAAACCTAGGGGCCACAGACACTGCCCTGAGCTCAGTGTTTACCCCCAACTCATGAGTACATCACCAACTCTGGCTGGGAACAGCAAGGTGCACTTTGGGAGAGAGAAAACAGAAACCAAAGGCAGTTTCCTTCTAAGGAAATAAAAATGATTTCTACATAAATGTTGAAAATGTACTGCTCTTATACATAATTGGGGGAAGTCAAGAAGTAATAATAATTGTGACCTATTGAGACCCTGATCTCATTTTTACATTATATATAAATGGTGGAAGTATTTATATTTATATTCCTAATAAAATAGTTTGAGAACCATTTTTTTTGTAATGTGAGGTTGTTCTGTTTCTTTTTTTTTTTTTTTTTTTTTTTTTTTTTTACTGTTTTGCTCATTTCTAACTCTTCTTGTCATGGTTCTCTTTGGTTAAAACAGTACACTGTGTCTCTTTCAAACCCTTGTGATCAAGGAATCCTTTTGTCTAATTTACCCAAAGGCTAGTAGTAGAGGTGAACACACACACACACACACACACACACACACACACACACACACCACACATATATATATATACACACGCACATGCACAGGCACATGCACAGGCACACATAGGCAGCTGAGATTGACTCTCTACTAAATCTGGTTTGGAAACTTGAAGATGAGAACCACATTGTGACATATCTGACATCATGAATACACTCAGTGTTTCTGTAAGATATTTTATTTATACTAATAATGGTCAAAAGGCCAAAGTTAATGTTTTAATAGTTTATGAGTAGTGATATCATTGAAATATTATACTTACCAGTGAGGTTCAGCATTTCTTCTAGTTTTTAAGCTACTAACATAAATATTGTACATGATATAATGATATTAAATACAGACATGAAGAGAAAGAGAGAGAGAGAGAGAGAGAGAGAGAGAGAGAGAGAGAGAGAGAGAGAGAGAGAGAAGTCAGCATGTTAATTTGACAGAGAACGTGAGTATCCACAATTTTTCTTTTGATACACTATTGGTGTGACAATAGTAAACTAGTTTGTTGAGTCTGGTTGGTGCTACTGCACTTATGGGATAGGAGCCTTTAATCTATAATTTACATTGTAATTCTAATCTGATGTTGAAAAGCCCACAGCAGTGTAGTCATCTTGTAGGGAAGCCTGCTATTGACTGATCGTTAATATAGACAGTAGACATGATAAACTTCATTTCTGCCTTTTGCCATGAAATGAGTTCTTTGTTTACTAAATAATTTTTTATTAACTGCTGACAATGAGTTAAATAGCACAGATTTGCCAATGCCTTTTTGTTTAATCCCATAACTCTACAAGCAGATATGGTCAATTGATATAGTCAGAATGTACTTGCTAGCATTTTATTATGAATATGGCCTTTTCTGGAATCAAAGGGAAGAGAAGTCCTTGGTCCAGTAAGGGCTTGATGTCCCATCATAGGAGAATGCTCAGGCGATGGGGCAGGAGTGGGTGGAAGGGTGGATGGGTGAGAAAACAGCCTTGTGGAGGCTAGGGGAGGGGTGTATTGGGGTTTTACAGAGAGAAAACTAGGAAAGGAGATAACATTTGAAATGTTAGTAAACAAAATACCCAATCAAAGGGGGACAATAAATATCTCTTAGTGATGTGGCTGCGGCAAACACAGGAAACTGTGTCCGGTTAGGAGAAACTATATCAAGTTAGCAGGCGAAATATATCTGAATGCTTCAGCTACAGCCAGTGCTGATGACTGAAGCTTGCATTATTTATCAAAAAATAAGGAAGAAAATGATTCCTGCAATTCTGATTTGGATGTGACTTGCTGTGAAAGTGAAGCCCTGTCACCCATAGATGGTGCCAGAGGCTTGCTTGTCCCTGCCTTCCCAAAGAATTCACAAACCATGTGTAATGTGAATTAACATGAGAACACTCCATAGCTTCACACTGTTATGGATGGGAATTATATTTACATCTTTTAAATGAAGTTAAATGCCTGAAGTCTGAAGGAGTTAGAGAGAATAGCCTCTGATTCTTTATCGTGTCATTTTAACTATTATTCTAATAGTATTAATAGCTTATATAATATTAAGATAACACCACTATATAATATTATTATAAAAATACAGGTGATACTTTAAAGATTCAAAAATATACAAATACCTTTAAAATGAAAGTCAGGGGGCCTTCCTTCTAGCAGTAAAACAGACACACAGTGACTTGTAACAGCCTGTGACTCTTCAGATGCTGAAGTAAACTGAGAGAGTAGCTGAGGAAGAAATCATACTGGAGACAGACCAAATGCTCAGGAGAGTGACAGCCAGTAAAACATCATGGAGCCCCAGGTCATTGAAGAGTTATAGCCAGAAAGGTGGTGATAAAAGATGTGGTAGGTATGGTGACTTTTTTTTTTGATATCTTATGTATTTACATTTAAAATGTTACCCTTTTTACTCCACTGATCTCACCCCTCTCCCTGCTTCTATGAAGATACTCCCACTCCCACCCACTCACTCCCACCTCAACACCCTTAACATTCCCCTACACTGGGAAAATGAGCCTTCACAGGACCAAGGGTTTTTCCTCCTATTCATACCAGACAAGGCCATCCTCTGCTACCCATACAGCTGGAGCCATGGGTCCCTCCATGTGTGCTCATTGGTAGGTGGTTTAGTCCCTGAAAGATCTGGAGGGTCTGGTTGTTTGATACTGTTGTTCTTCCTACGGAATTTCAAACCTCTTCAGCTACTTCATCCCTTTCTCTAACTCATCCATTGCGATCCCCTTGCTCAGTCTGATGGTGATTTTTTGAGGGGACAACTGTGTCAGACCTGAGGGCTTCCTGGTACTCAGCTGTACCTCCTTCTTACTGGACACATACGTTAGCCCATTCAATGTACTTGATGCAAACTTCTGGGTGTGCCTGTTCCTGCAATGCTTGTCCTTCCATGCTCTCTACCTTGTCCCCACCCTGAATCTCACTTTATAGAGGTTGACTTCTCTACGCATGCCTTACACACGTGACCCTGTCCTTGTCACTCAAACTTCACATGATAAGAATTAACACCGGTTTTTAAAATAGAGACAATCAGGGCCCATTTGTGACCTATTCTGGCAGTTCCTCAGAAAATTGGACATAGTACTACCCGAGGACCCAGATATACAACTCCTGATCATATACACAAAAGATGCTCCAACATACAACAAGGACAAATACTCCTCTTTGTTTATAGCAGGCTCATTTATAATAGCCAGAAGCTGGAAAGAACCCAGACGTCCTTCAACAGAGGAATGGATACAGAAAATGTGGTACATTTACAAAAAGGAGTACTAATCAGCTATTAAAAACAATGACTTCATAAAATTCTTAGGCAATTCTTAGAAAATGTTATCCTGAGTGAGGTAACCCAATCACAAAAATACAGCAATGGCATGCACTCACTGATAAGTAGATATTAGCCCAAAACTCAGAATACCCAAGATACAATTCATAGACCACATGAAGCTCAAGAAGAAGTATGACCAAAGTGCAGATGCTTCAGTCCTTCTTAAAAGGGGGAATAAAAATATTGGGGAAATATGGAGAAAAATCTTGTAGCAAAGACTGAAGAAAAGGCTATTCAGAGACTGCCCCACCTGTAGATCCAGCCCATATTCAGCCACCAAACACAGACAGTATTGCTGATGACAAGAAGTGCATTCTGACAGGAGCCTGATATAGCTGTCTCCTGAGAGGCTCTGCCAGAGCATAAGAAATACAGAAGTAGATGCTTGCAGCCAACCATAGAACTGAAATGGGGTCCTTAAAGGAGAAGTCAGAGAAAGAATTGAAGTTGAAGGGGTTTGCAACCCCATAAGAACAACAGTACCAACCAGCCAGAGCTCCCAGGGATTAAACTACTATCCATAAACTACGCATGGATGAACCCATGGCTCTAGGTGCACAGGTAGCAGAGGATGGCCTTGTTGGGAATCAGTGGGAGGAAAAGGTTTTGTTCCTGCCAAGGCTTGATGCTTTAGTGTAGAGGAATGTCATGGACCGGAGGTCAGAAGAGGTGGGTGGGTGAACACCCTCATAGAAGCAGGGGTGGAGTGATGGGATAGGGGATACGGAGGGGAACCCAGGAAAGGGGATAACATCTGAAATGTAAATAAAATATTTCCAACAAAACCATTAAGAAAAAGTAGAGGTAGTCAGAGCTCCTTTGTGACGCAGCCTACTTTATGAAGGTCTCCATGTAGTTAAAAGGGAAAGTAATTTAATGCTCCTTAAGTCCCTTGAGTTAAGCATTACTCTGACATTTGCTGGCTTTTTATTCTCAGTTAAGCTTTCCCTTCCCTTTGTTGTTTTCTCCTTATGTGTAATACAAGCATAGGCAACATAGTAATCAGCTGTATTTGATTCCAAGCTTGATGCTCATTCTCATTGGAGTTCAACTTACATTAATCTAAATGTTGTAGTCTTGATAAGATTTAAAAATACACTAAATGAAAATGAAGAATAAACCAGACACTCTAGGAACTAGTGTTATAATTTATGGTGGAAATTATTTATTCCTGCCACCCTGTTCGGGCCTCATAGTGTCCTACTTAAGAAATGAAAATGAACCTAAGAACTTATGCAAATAGTTGATTCATGGTGAAAATTAATGACAGGACAATTTATATATTTTAAAAATTATTCAAATGTACAAAAATAAACAAAAGTCATTTTGGCTTATAATTTATTAGGTTAATGAAACCATCTGAAACAAATCAATTGGCTATTTTTACCATTAAACAACAGTAAAAGTGTAAGATGTTCCCTTCTATTTTGCTTAATTGTGATCGTGAATTTGTAGCTAAATCCTGAGATAATGAAAAAAATGTTTTTCATAATGCTGAAAATATTGCAGAGCCACATTTACAAGAATGAAAGAAAATTTAGCAACTGACAGCAAGAGATTGTGTGCACTATATGTTTGAGAGCGGACTGATATTCCATTCATTCTTACAGGCTTGCAGTAACAAATGCAGTAGTTTCTGGGCTACCTCAATGGAAACTTCTTTCATGAATTGCTTTAATAGCAAATTTTTCTCAATACACTATACCCTCAGTAATTGCCTAGAGCCCTATCCATTTTAGAGAAGTTGCTGAAGTATTTATCCACTTATTGGATTAGTTTTCTTTGATTGCAAAAGAAAAGAGAATTGTACATGGCAAAGAAATTCAAGATTTTTAGAACTAATTATGAAGGTAATAATAGTGCCCCAGTGCTACTGCCTCAAAGAGATTTGTATTCCTTCTTGCAACACTATACTATAAACAGGTCTTAAACGATCATGCCAGGGCAAGTGCAGAGAGACTGAAGAGGGTGTCTGTCTACTGTAAGCAGACTTTTCCTACAGATAAATGCCCTCAATTTATTTCTACTCTGTGGAATTCGGACAAAGTAGAGCAAGGAAACAGATCAGTGAAAGTTCTATTCTGAAAGAGGCATGGGGTCACTTGATGCCCTCCTGAAAGAAGAGAGCAACCTGGGAAGTGATGAGTCTAAGTCTAAATCAGACTGTAGCGGGCTAAGGGGACACACAGCCCTGGTGGTAGGATGGTCCATAAAGTAGTAGAGAGGGATGGATGAATGAACCTGTCAGCAAGAGGCTGTTTAAAACAGAGGGAACATCCACGTTAAGCAGACTGTTCTCTTACGTTATTAAGTACATCTCTACCTTAACACTAAAAATGTTACCTAAACACACATGTCACTTTCACTGTTGGTGTTAAGAATGTGTATAGACTGTCCTTTTTCCATTGAATGTTTTCATCTCCTTTGTCAAAAATCAAGTGACCATATCTGTGAGAGTTCATTTCTGGATCTTCTATTCTGTTCCATTGGTCTACCTGCCTATCTCTACACCAGTGCTATACGGTTTTTAACACAATTGCTTTGTAATATAGCTTGAAGTCAGGGATGGTAATTCCTGCAGATGTTTTCTTGTTGTTGAGGATGGATTTCGATATTCTAGATTTTTTTATCATTCCAGATGAATTTGCAAATTGCTCTTTCCAACTCTATGAAGAATTTTCTGTAAAAGTAAGGAAAGCCATAGGTTTTGAAGAGGTAAATTATTTTCTTGGTGTGTATAGTGTGTATATGTGATATGGTATGTGTGTATGAACTATGTATGTGCAAGGGAAGAGTGTATTAAGATGTTTTTTTGAATGTATGTGTGTGTACACATGGTGTATCCATATGTGTGTGTGTGTGTGTGTGTGTGTGTGTATGATATCTGAGGGTTTATGTTTGATGATATGTGTATGTCTGTGTGTATGTTGTATGTTTGTGTATGGGTGTATGGATGCATTTATATTGTTGGATATCATATATAAATGATGTGTGTAAATTGTTGTTTATGATGTATATATATATTATATGTGTGTATGGTGTATGTATATGTGTAGTTTTTATATTTGTATGTATATGTGTGTTATGTATGTTGTCTGTGTCTTGTGGGGGTAGTGTATACATGTGTTTGCAAGCAAATATTTGCCTACATGTTATATGTGTGAAGAACATAGATCAGTGAATGTCAGAATCTTCAGCTATAGTTCACCATTGTGTTTTATGAAAAGATAAGGAGAGGAGAAATATGTTTGGTGGAGGCACGGTATGATGTGGGGGACAGGGTGCCTATGTGGACCCATGCTGAGGCATCTTTTCCCTCTGAGGGATTGGATAGACCGGGAAAGGGAGATAAGCCATTCTTTAATCTCTGCTTCTTGAGTATGAGAGCAGTATGACCAGGAGCCTCAAGATCCTGCCTCTATGACTTCTACCATGATAAGCTGTATCCCGAACTATGAGTTCAAAATAAGCTCTTCCTCCATTGGTGTCTCAGCACTAGGACAAATAACTGATATAAAGTGATTTTACCCAGAGACCATTTGTTAAACAACTTTTGACTTTTAGAGATAATTTTATCATTAGCCAAATTCAATATTTAATTTCATACTACAGAGTATTGATTATCTACTACTCCTTATGATTTCAGTTGATATATTTTTGTTAGTAGAATTTTTTTTTCTAATCAATTCCTTGGTCATACATCAGTGTAGCATATAAAAGACAATTAAGATAAAAGTATGATTCGTTATTGATTTTCAAAATTACAACAGAGCCTCCTTGGTTCACTGAGCCTTTGTTGACCCACACTCAGACTTTGAGAAATTTTCTTTAAAAACTGAGGTTCCAAGGCTGAATGTCTTATTTTTCAGTGGTCTTCTCCCCTGTATTTTATGAACT